>NW_021703776.1:26220312-26392543 GCF_005190385.1 Monodon monoceros | reverse complement strand
AAAGAGAGTCTCTTCAATAAGTGGTGCTGGGAAAACTGGACAGCTACCTGTAAAAGAATGAAATTAGGACACTCCCTAACACCATACACAAAAATAACCTCAAGATGGATTAGAGACCTAAATGTAAGACCTGACACTATAGAACTCTTAGAGGAAAACATAGGAAGAACATTCTTCGACATAAATCACAGCAAGATCTTTTTTGATCCACCTGCTAGAGTAATGGAAATAAAAACAAAAACAAATGGGACCTAATGAAACTTAAAAGCTTTTGCACAGCAAAGGAAACCATAAACAAGATGAAAAGACAACCCTCAGAATGGGAGAAATTATTTGCAAACGAATCAACAGACAAAGGGTTAATCTCCAAAATATATAAACAGCTCATGCCTTTTAATATTAAAATAACAAACAACCCAATCCAAAAATGGGCATAACACCTAAATAGACATTTCTCCAAAGAAGACATACAGATGGCCAAGAAGCACCTGAAAAGCTGCTCAACATTACTAATTATTAGAGAAATGCAAATCAAAACTACAATGAGGTATCACCTCACACCAGTTAGAATGGCCATCATCAGAAAATCTACAAACAACAAATGCTGGAGAGGGTTTGGAGAAAAGGGAACCCTCTTGCACTGTTGATCAAATGTAAATTGATACAGCCACTATGGAGAATAGTATGGAGGCTCCTTAAAAAACTAAAAATAGAATTACCATATGACCCAGCCATCCCACTACTGGGCATATACCCAGAGAAAACCATAATTCAAAAAGACACATGCACCCCAACGTTCATTGCAGCACTGTTTGCAATAGCCAGGTCATGGAAGCAACCTAAATGCCCATCGACAGATGAATGGATAAAGAAGATGTGGTACATATATACAATGGAATATTACTCAGCCATAAAAAGGAATGAAATTGGATCATTTGTAGAGACGTGGATGAATCTAGAAACTGTCATACAGAGTGAAGTAAGTCAGAAAGAGAAAAACATATTGTATATTATCGCATATATGTGGAATGTAGAAAAATGGTACAGATGAACCGGATTGCAGGGCAGAAATTGAGACAGAGACGTAGAGAACAAACGTGTGGACACCAAGGGGAGAAAGCAGCGGGGGGTGGGGGGGCGTGTGATGAATTGGGCGATTGGGATTGACATGTATACACTGATGTGTATAAAATGGATGACTAATAAGAGTCTGCTGTATAGAAAAGTAAAATTCATAAATTCAAAAAAAAAAAGAAAACATGTGAGATGCCTCTGCTGCTGTCTTCATATCCTGTCAACCTCACCTCTATTTCCCACTGTGTGTCTTTCAGTTTTTGCCCCAGCACTTCCCTGACAGGCAAAAGGGCAAGCAAGAGTCACAACTGAGGGTGTGGGAGATTTAACAACCCTGTGGGCATCCAAAGAGTAATGGAATATTTCCATATTTATATATATATAAAACTTTTCTTGGTACAAGCCTCAGTGGATAGTTTTGAGAGTCATTGTCTACTATCCTCAGATTTTGTCTCAGTGGTACTTACATGACCTACTTTTTATTGACTTTTCCTCCCTCCTCTCAATCCTTAGTTCCTTACTCTTACTCCCTACCTTCAAATAAGAGCTTTGAGGTATCGGAGGAAACTCACCTCCTATACCTATATGACTCAAGATAAATGTCATATATAAATCATATATATGCATAAATGTTATATATATGTATTTCTAGATAGTGATAAGCACTCAAGAGAAAAACTAAAGCAAGGAAAGGATATGGGAGTGTGTCTGTGTGCACATGTGTTGAGTGTGTATGTTTTGCATGTGAAAGAGGAGAGATTTGAATAAACACTATGTGATGAGCACATTTGTGAAGTATTTTGTATTTATTAATTCATTTAATCGTCTTAGCAGTCCTATGAGGAAGGTACCATTGTATTCATTTTTCAGATGAGAAAACTAAATTCGAGATTCTATACCACACCTAATATCACACTTCTGGCCAAGTTTGTGTTACTACTATTTGAACCCATACATTTGACCCCAGAGTGCAACTCTTTACCCTTTCTTCAGGGCTTAACTTCAGTCACCTACACAGAGAGACCTTTCAGGATTTTGTTCTTCCCACCTAAGCCTCTTTGTCATCAGCTGTCTCTGAAACCCCCCAGCCATCTCTTCTTAGAGTTGTGTTTGTCATTGATGAGACATAGGATGGAGCACAGTTAAATGAAAGTGAATCAAAGAGTATAAGCGAATACATGCAGGTGAATAGCCTTTTGGTGGTCTGAGTTATTCAAAGAACAGTCTTTATTTATGCAACATACGTAGGTTTATGATAAGCTTTAGCAGAACACTTTAGCAAAGTGTATTGGTGATTACTTCCCTAGTCATGACTGCTCTAGATTAGCCTGTTGATAGAAATTAAAGAGATTATGTTCTCCAGCAGAGACCTGAAGTGTAGGTCTTTGCGTCTTAGTCATTTTAATAATAAAGAAATAATCTCATCCCAACTGAGCTCTCACAGTTCTTGACAGCTGGAAACCAGCTTAGTACTCTCAGCTCCTCCTTGGCTTTATTAGGAGCTGGCCTGACAGTCTCACGTATGCCGTGGTCTTGGTGTTCTCCAGTTGAACATACAAATTTTCACAGATCCCCAACATCAGATGGGGCCATTCTGTGCAAACCATAAAAATGACCAAATATCTCCCTACCCTGACCTAGTGAGTGATTGCTACTTTACCTATCACTACTTTAGCTTCACTGTTTTTTCCTCCTAAATAAGACTTATGAAGATACCTAATCATAGAATTACCTCTGCTTTTTGACAGCATCCAATGCAAAGCAAAGCCCTACTTCCTGGAACCCTTCCTTAAGTTACCTAACACAAGCCCAAAACGTGTAAGTCCTTTCCATCCCTCTTACTGAGCTTCCCATGAACAGTGGGCAATAAACCCAACCTGATTCATGGGTATGTTCCTGATGGTCGTTAACTGGAGGATGCACTTATTGTCTGCTCTATACATACAACACTTGTCTATGCAATTTCTTTTACATGTCTTATTTCCCAATTATAGTGCTTCTTACAGGCACTGAAGTTATCTTTCTGGAAATTTATGTTGGTATTTTATGACTTTTCTAATTGACTAAACAATTCACATTTTGTTTTTCTTCTTTAGGAACCAACTGTTATTTCAGCAATGGAGCTTTCCACTAAGCAGGTACTATATTCTATATTTTGTTAATTTTATGTTTCAAATAGATAAATATGTTCCATCAGATTTTATGGATTTATTAACAGTTGTTCAAAAAACCAGAGAAAAAATTCTTACAATAACTAGTAGGAAACTAAAGATAATTTTCATTGCCCTCGTGCTTTTGACCAGTCTCATATATGTCCTATAAATATATTTCTTAGATCACTATTTGTTGTAAATTTTCATTTATAGCATTTTTTTGGTCACTATAATATAATTTACTCAGTAATTATTTTCATCTGTCTATCCTTTAAAATAACATTGGTGACTATTTCAGAATATAAATAAATTTATAATTTAATTTGTATGTATAAACAGAATACATTATATAGGGTAATAAAATTATGCACTAGACTATATATTTTTGGAGGATTTTTACTTAAAAGTTAATTTTACTTTTTCAGTAGTATTGTGTGCTAGAGAAAACATTTAGTTTGGCTAAATATAAAAGGGAAGCAGCAAAATGGTCGCTGCCAAATGATGTTATTAAACTCCATGGATTCAAAGGCTAAGGGCAGCGTGTTAATAGTCTTTTCATTCACGTTGAATGGATGCTTTGGCAAGACTCTTAAGAAACACAAATGACTTCTAAATGCTAAATGATATGGGCAAAACAAATATAATTTTAACTTCTAATGAATTACCTTTTCCACATAAATGTTACCTAGCCTTTCTATCCAGTATATCAAAGGAAACTAAAAAGAAAAAAATGGCTTGGATCCTGAGTTGAAATTAATTATTAAATAACCTAGAAGAAAAAGCCAGGAAGGAGTAGGGAGCCCTTTACTCACTGTAAACTTACATACAAGTTTTGTATGAAAACTTATATACAAAATTATTGAATCTGAGAATGATTTGGTGAATCTTATTTCTTAACTGTTTACATGTTGTATCTCTGACCATACATTATTCCTCATACAGGATGCTAAAATACTGTGCCACTGAAACTCAGTATATATCCTTTCCACACATTCATATCAAAATAGATTGATAATCTCCAAGCTATTTAGAGAAATCCAGAGTGCAGATATTATTGACCTGATACTGTCATCTTACACTTCGTAAGTGTGTGTTCACCTGTTCTTGTAATCTAAAAATTGTCAAATGTTGGCAAGGAAATCCGGGGATTTCCAGGATAGTAGCTAGACCAGGATATTCTTTCCTGTAATGATTTTTTAAATTATTTATTTATTTTCTGCTAGACTTCTTTGTCAACGTTAATTACATTGCATCTAGTTTTGTAAATCATTTCTTTCTGTTTTAGCGTGTTTAAACCTACCTTAAGAATTGCCTATTAAATGCAACACATTTCACCAAAAAACAAACACAAACAATTTATCAACCTAAAATACTATGTTAGAAGAAAGTGTCCCTAGCCTTCATTTTCCATTACTGGAAAATTTTCACAACATCAGATGGAGTTTCATTTCCATTCAGATGGAGTTTGATTTCATTCAGATGTGACTCAATTTCATTTATGCTCATGGAAATTTTAAAACTGAGGCAGTAGTTTCATGAGGGAGAAGCAGTGTTGCAACTAATTTTCTGGTTAAATGGGCTCATCTCCTGCTATGAACCACAACTTGTTAAGGAGGTTAGTGAGAAAGCCTGTGGTGATGTTAAATTGGGCAGAAAAAGCACGTCAGGTTATTTGCTGGTGACTGAATTATGCTCAATGGTGCCTGCAAGCATCCCCCATATTTCATTTAAACTAGTGAAAATCATTAATAGTACTGCAGAATAATCATTAAATATAAACTACATTGAATTGTATTTAATTTGGGGCATTTTATCACACTTTAGGTTTTCATTACAATAATTTCAGTTGCCATATTTTTGGTTTCATATTCTTCTCATGTATTATTTCTCTGATTTTCTCCTAAAAGAATCTGACAGATTTAGATATTATCATTTGGATAACAACTCCTTTACTACTCAATGCCATATTCTTACAGAAATCTATAAGTATGAATTTCATTCATGCTTCTTAAAAGTTATTGGCCAAACATAGAAATCTTTTTCTTAGGTATAACCAACTTGGTCAGTAGCTTTTTAAATAGTTATGACCACAGTATATGGTTTGGCATGTCTGTATTCACCAATGCCAACCATGCTTCTAGAAACTGCTACCCCATTTTAACTAGTTTAATTGTTGTTTAAACATTATGTTTGTTTCATTTTTTATCATATTGAGATTGCTGGCCTTCAATGCAATCTAAGTTTTTTTTTTTTAAAGGTGCTTTTGGAAGAGAGAAAGAATAGGAGGGAAAAAAAAGAATAAGAATTTCTTTCCATTAGTTAAGTTCCCTGTTAATATTTTTCAAATTATGATCAACTGTTATCACATGCAGGTTCTATAGATGCTTTAAGAGCGGTACAAATCAATATAATTTTCTCTCAACCAAAAAACTTAATAATACTTCATCTTTTCCTCCCAGAGACTTTAACTACCATTTCTTAATTTGCCATGGTTTGTAGCATCTTTCAATATAATAATACAAGGTGAATATAGTAAGAAGTTGATTTTCTGTAATATATTCCATATTCTATATACTACACTATGTTCATGTACTGTAAATATTCTTCACTTACTGAAATGGAATAAGCAATCAGTATATCTGCCTCCATAATAATTTAGTTTTTATTGTATTATTTCTTACCCCTTTTTTTCCCTTTCTTATATTAAGATATAAGTAAGTTGGTTAGCTTTCAGCATATAATTATTTTCTAAAGGTACTCCTTATACCCTCAATAATTTCATAGATTCTAATAGTTACTTATATCTTCATTTAAACATATCTATTTACATATGTAGTCCCATCTTTGAGAGCCTTTTGGAAATGCAGTTTTAATTATATCCATTGCTGACTGTTAGACAACTTGTTATAGTAAAAGAGCACACCATGGTTCAGAGACTGGCTTTTCTGTAACTTATTTTCATTTATATAGTGGAAAATTAAAATACACTTTTGAGGTCTTTTTCATATGTACTGTCATGTTTCAGTATTTTCACAACTTTTATTTAATGTTTTATTATAATTATTCAATCATGTAAAGCAAGAAAGGGACCTATGACACCAATTACAGTAAAATGTAGAAAAGTCACAAAACAGTCTTATTTGTATGTCATTTTGTATTTACATAAATTTGCAACTGGTATGCTACATTGGTTCAACTTTGTTAAAGGTATTTTTTAACTTGTATTGAAATCCTGAAGTAGTTACTGTTAGAAAGCTTTTTTCCCCCCAATTCTGGCTCCTTTGATAATTTCAAATTCACTGAAGATAGTGGCAGCATAGACGTTTTATCTAGATGTATACTTTAAAGATCTAGTTAAACATGCTCATTTTATGAATAAGGAAGTTAAGTCTTAGAAAAATTATGTGAAAGGCCCAAGATCACAAGAGAGTTAATGTCAGGCAAGACCTAGGATCCAGGTATGTTGATGCCCAATACCCCACTTTTTCCCACAACACCTGAGTTTTTTGTTCAAGTCCACGGCACCAGCCAGAGTGTACTTGATTCCCCTATCTGAGATCTTTCGAATGAGAAGTAATTGAGTACTTTTGTTTAAAGTAATCTTCCTGGAGGTAGTGCAAAGGCAAGACATTTAGCGTTGAGCAAAACTTCTTACCAATGCAAGTGCCAAAACTTCACCTTTTCCCTTCTTATAGGAGGGCAGACTGCGTTACAGGCAATTCAGTAGGGCACCCAAGAGTCAAAAGCAAAAGATCCCTGCCTCAAGACCAATCAGAATACATGACAATGTAGATAATCTGATTAATCAAAATTATAAACAGTAGAAATTAAGAAAGCAACCTAAGAGCAAAAACTGAAGGTTTGAACTTTACATTGCTCAGTGTCTTACTGTCTAAAATTTTTTATTTTTATGAGATTTAATTGACATATAACTATTGCTGTCTTCCTTTATCTTCCCTTGGTTTTACACTTACAAAATATACCTGTTTCAGTCAACTATTTAGATTTCGGTCTTGCTCTATTTTAAATGGTCACATTTCCTGCCAGGCCTTTGAAGAAGCTACCAATAATGGAATGTTTTTAAACCCACAAATATAAATGCATCTTTGCTAAGCTGGAACCTTTTTTTGTTGTTGTTTTTAAGAAAAAAATAGATTTGAAAAACAAGGTAGATTTTGTCATAACAGTAAACTCTTTCCACAGCAACAGCTATATATCGGCTCTACTGTGGGAGTCACACAGCTCCCTTTACACAGATGTGATATTTACGGGAAAGCCTGTGCAGAGTGCTGCCTTGCCCGAGACCCTTACTGTGCCTGGGATGGCTCTTCATGCTCTCGCTATTTTCCTACTGCAAAGAGGTAGGAGGAATATTAGAAATAAACACAGTGTTTCATATTTATCTTATCTGATTCCATTTTTGGAACAACTTCTTCATATAAATACATCATCTTTTTTCTGATGAATAAAATGAGGTGTTATACTTCAGGGAACTCTTAGACACCTCTAAACGTTGTACACAAGCTTGGTTTACTTTTGTTTTAAAAAACAAAAACACTTTCTTAATTTGACAAAATAGTCATTTCAACGTATTCTCTACTACTCACTTAAGGCTACCTTTGCCCCTTGATATTCAGCAGTATTTTAGAAACAAGCAATAGTAGATGAAGTAATATACAATACTTGATAATATAAACCTAAAGATTAACAGTATGCACATGAACATATTGAAACCTTTAATAGAAATTAACATTATTAAGCCAATGCATTATAGGAGCAGTAAAATTTGTTTTGTTTTTTTATCTTAGCTAATGTTTTACAAGAAGGTAAGAACGTGGCTTTTTTCATTGCTAATGAGATGTGTTCTACAACATTTGGATCATTTTAAAGGTTTTGGAAAAATATTAGGGAAAAGAAATAACCCTAATATCTACTTAAATATTTTGATTACACACTAGATAATATTGACTGTAGTGTTAAATCATCTACAACTTAAATCTTTCATATAGTCAGTCCATATGGATTAAAACACAGTTACCTTGTTAATAATAATATTAAATAATAAATATTAAATATTAAATTATTATTCCACTTAATAAATATGCAGTTTTCTTAAGCCTTCAATATTCAGAATTTAGACAACATGTTAGTATTACTTTCATATACGTATTGACTTTGTTGGAAGTTTAAATTTAAAACAAGAACTTAGTGTGGAGGTAATGTGTTATTGATCAAAGAAACCATGGATAATTTAATAAATAGGAATATGCTGTTTTCACAGCAATTAAATTAAATTAATTAAGAATAAGGTTTTATGCTTCTTAAAATCAGTTAGCTCTAAAGGGCTTCTAATGTTGCTTGAAAGTGTGAAATTCATGTTTGAACTAAAAATGGGTATTATTTCCTTTCCATGTGAAAATGTATAACATTGCCTAATTTAGTAATAATCCATTTGAATTTTAAGCTTTTATTAATGAGAAAGAAGATAAAAATAAGATCATAACTACATCTATAATAAGTTAAAAAGCTGGATGTTATTATACATTTGAAATGTGTTTATTGCATACCTAGAATCCAAGATTGAAGGAATTATCATTAACACATTTTTGTTGTGCCTTGCAGATTTTACTTAATCCAATTTCATGTGTCTTTGAAAAGGATGTTTAGAGGCCTCACAATTTATATATTCTTTGTGACGGCATTTTTCAAAAGCTTCAATGGCAATAAAAAACGCCTTCCCAAATGCTTTGTGGTTCGTGTTTCACAAGTTCCCTTGTTGGCTCAATTTTGAAATGTGCAACATCTGTTTGATAGTCTCACCAATTCTACATATAGAAATCTATAAATACCTGGGACTTCTAAATTTATGAATACAGTAACAAATTCCATGTTTGCAATTCTCAGTGGCCTTTGTGAGAGCTCTTTTCAAGGATGGTAACTAACTTTGCAGCAAGACAATACCCATTAAAATAGATGCAGAAAACAGATGGGCAAGTGTCCCCAGTCTTTTCGAGTCAGTCACACAGAGCCAATCTCCAGTTTTAGCCTTCTACTCCAACTACACATCTAGTTGGCACCACAACGGCTGGAGCCAACCTCCTTCCTCCCAGTCAACCAGTAGCCAAATGTAGAGAGAGGACTCCCAGAATGCACTGTAAGTAACATGATCTGAGCAGTAGAATGCAGGAGAAATTAATTTCCAGTTTTATAGCAAATTTAGCTTTTCTTTTAGAGGTAAGTTCGTCTTCTCTCTCACTTTCCTCTGATAAAAGGAGGAGCCTTGCTCCACGGTATTTGTTGTTGTTTTTGTCCTTTTATTCACTTCGCAGGTATATTGGTTTGCAATCAAAACCATGTAATCATAAAAGAAATGTTTTATAAAAAAAAGTTGGTATAGCAACCAAAAAGAAAAATTAAAGACTAACTTACAAGTAGAATTCATAGTCTTAATAGTATAATTTAACAAAAGTCTATTTAAGGAATTATGTGTAAGTATTAAGAGAAAGAGAACATTCATGTGAGTTTTAATTTTCAGGCTTACTCCCTCATTAGAGATTAGGAAAAAAAGTTTAATTCTATTCATTGAATAAATGGGTTGCTCTTCTGTATTTTGTGCTTTTTCCTCAGAATTTAAGATATTAAGAATTTTAGATTTTCTAGATGTTAGATACTTACTGACTGACATTCAGTAGCAAAAAGAAACCATGAATTTTCTGTTATCAATACTTAGAAAGACTTTTTGTTCATTGTTAGTACATTTATATACTATTTTCCATTTTGATCGTCTTGCAGACTACTGTTATAGGTATAATGAGCTACTTTTAAAAAATCTTTTAGGCAGATGTAGATGCATCTCTTCTGATAAACTTCCAGGGTCTTTGACTCTTCTCACTTCTTATGACAAATTCCCAAGAGGGAATAGAGATACAGTAATAATTTTTAAATATAATTGTTTTAGACGCACAAGACGACAAGATATAAGAAATGGAGATCCGCTGACTCACTGTTCAGACTTACAACACCATGGTAAGTTATAGCATTTTTAATCTTTCAACTTGCTAACACCAGGGTAAAACCATAAGCAATAATGCATATACGCACACATGCATACAAGTTATACCCCTCTGCCAGAATACTTAGAGAAGTGCAACTGAAGAGAAAGCAAATCTTGTAGAAAGAAAATTCCAATGAAGACAAAGCACTGAATTATGTTTTATTATTGTAGGTATGATAAATTCAGGATGTTAGACCCTTACGAGACTTAATGCTCAATTTTCTCATGTTAACCAAAAGGAGTCAAGTTTAAGCACACGCTTTGTATGTGGTAGCAACAGGAGAGTAGTAGGCAGCAAATATATTCATTTAAATATATCAAAGAAGAAAGTGTAGTCTTAAAATAAGCCATGCAAATTACTCATTAATATACTCGTAATATAGACCCAGTATATTATTACTGGGTATCCTACTCAAGTAGAAGATGGTTTGGATGTCTTCACTCTGATTTAGTAGGATAGTCCCTTGAACTGGGGATTTTGGACCAAGTTCATTTTATGTTTCCTAAATGATGTCAAGGCCTATTTAATGTCAAGTTGCTTATTTAATGATGAAATATCAACCAATCTTCATTTAAAACGCAGTAAAATGGTAGTATAGCTCATCCCCCCCACCCCCACTTCAACCCTTTACAAAAACAATAATTAGGCTATGCTTCCCCCTGCTGGGAAAACTCAGCAATGACATCACTGCTAACGAGCAGCTCAGTTAAAAATGGCTAAAATATCAAATGTAAACATTTTACATGTAATTGAATGTAATTATCCTTTAACTTTTTTGGTGCGTTTTACATTAATCTTAAAAGCAGGTATACTATTTTTTATCATTTACTTGGATTTGATTTACTAATTCTGTGTGTAGAACATTCATGGTTCATGAATGTTAAGAAAGAAAACACACTGTACGAATAGCACCCAGCAACATTCCAAAACCTAGTTGACTTTCTGAAAGTCCCTGTGTGTATCCTGCATGTACTGGTATGTGATTCATGAATGTCCGCACGGTTGTTTGGGGGATGCCAATACCAGGAGACAGGTAGCCACAAATTGGGCCTATATTTTGAATTCATTTTGCTTGCAAAATTTCCTTATCTGTTATTTGTTTTCCTGTCTGTTATCGCTCTCATTATAAAAAAAAAATACCACTAGATTGGAGCATATAAGTTTTTGTCTTTATACGGATTTAGTGCATTGTTGACACATCCTCATTTAATTTTTCGGATGGCATATTTCAGTTGGACAACAAAATATCCACTAGTTTTCCATTTATTTCATGTAGAAATATTGAATTATGATCAGCAGCTTTTCAACAATACAGCATTATGAAATATTCCTTTTATTAAAGAGTATATTTGCTTAGATATAGAGAGGCTAATGTTAACTAACTAGAAGTAAAAGAAACAAGATGATGTAAGTAGAGCTCATTTCCAGTCGGATTTAATCTCCATGTCAATATGGACCTTGCTATTTTGCTCACTTTTTTATCTCTAGGTCTGTAACAGATGCAATATTGTGAATATTGTAGATATTTAGTAAATATTTGTTGAATGAATTATCTAAATATTTCAAGCTATAGCATAATACTTACATACTTTTGTTTCTCAATAGAGATTTGATCTAAATAGCATCCGTTATTTATTGTGAAAATGATTTGTCATACATTGTTATTAATACCATTGTATTCAGAAGTAGAATCTTTAAGAAATATCATAAACCAATTAACTAATAAATTATAGTTGCAAACCACTTTATGTAGAATACCGTGCTATGTTTTGAAGATTGCTAGAGAAAAAAATATATATATATATCTTATTAATACATCCATTTTTTTTTAGCAATCAGTCTCTTCATAGACCCAGTTAGTGTTTTTTCAAAGTGATATATATGCTGGAATTATGAGTGTACATATATACAAGGAAAAGTTGACCGAAGTCATACTTTTTTTTAAAGTGAGGCTATGGATAAATAAATATTATTAACAGTTGAATGAATGGGCTTTGGAGAGTGCTTCAGATTTTAAAGTTATGTTTTGATGAAATTAGAGTGGTGCAACCCTATAAACTTTGGGAATATAGAATTGCTTAGCTGTAGAAAGTAAAATGAATGTGAATAACTTTTTTCTCCTGATTCTTCAGTTGGAATGAATACTGTAGGGAGGAAAAATAATTTCTGTGTTTCAATGTTACTGAGTCTGTGTGTGTGTATAAAAACAACCCCAAGTAGATGCTTGTGATATATGGGAGGAAATGGTAAAATAGTTCAAGAAGCTCTGCAGTAGTAAAAACATTCCTTTTTTGAAGGCCTCTTTATTCCTTGTCTGCTTGTCTTGCTAATTGACCAAACATAAAAAATATACACCATAGATTACAGTAAATTTCAAATGTTTGGCAACTAAGTCAGGCATTCCCATATGGTCAGACTGAGTCTCACCATTAGGAATCAGTGAATTATCTTGGAATAGGTGATGTCAATCTTTGACAGTAAAATGGGCAGAAATCCAGAGCTCAGCCCTATTAAATCATGTATGTTGCCTTGCTAATGTCCCATCTCACATTGAATAAAATATATGTGCTCATATGGAAACATATAAAGATATGAGATGTTTTCACAGAAACTGCTAAGCAACCTGAAGCCAATTATACACTTCAGGACCATCAGTTCCAGCTGTAATGGTAAACATATTGTGTAAAACTCTATATTTTACATCTCCTGAGGTTTTAATAGAGGGACTGTATAAAATAACTCAGAATTAAGGTGGAAGACATTTCACTCTCGATGAAACCTTTAACACTCAGTGCTCTGTTCGCTCTCTTGTAAAGACAGCACTAATGGTGAGCTGGACCGGGTGAAACAGAAGAATCCAGCTCCACTTCCCCTTGGTCCAGCACACTCTCCCCCATCACTGGTAGCCTTTTGCCTTGGGAAATTTCAGTACAAAACCCTAAATATATCTGCTAGCAGATCTTCTTGTCTTCCCATTCACTCATTGACAATGCTAACGAGAAACCTCCAGTATGTTCCCTTTCCTAAAGTAACTGTTGTGCACAGAATTGGAGCTTGTCTGACTGCATTCAAGAGCATAAGTGGTTGAGTCAATTTACCTTTAAACTACCTCTCATTCTTCCTTCTTTACTAAACGAGCTGTATTATGATCTACATGTCCAGAAAGGAAAAAGCTATACCAGAAGTAACAATTTTTGAAAATTAACATCTTAGATTTTTGCATCTTTGAAGTATTTTACATCCTAACTTCTACATTAATGCCATCATTGAATTTCACTTTGTAATAGTTCTCTTGGCTGTTCTACATACATGCATTTCCTTTCCAACAACCCACAGTAAAATGTTGGCAGAATTCAACCTTCTTCATTATCTCCACAACTAGTTCATCTCAATTTATGTCTTAGTTGGCATAATTTAAATGAAATCATTCCAAAATTGTTCCAAAATTTCATAAAATATCTCTGGCAGTGTCATCTTTATGGTGTGCAGAGCTATAAATTTAGTGTTTTGGAGCAATGCTAATCTGGTCTGTGCTTTAGCTTCTTTTATACATGTAGAAAATCCAACTATGAATCTGAGCATTTGGCCCCAAGAGAAGCCTCAAGATTTGATAGATGAGCTGATGTCAGTCCTAAAAAAAATCCCTAACTTTAATAAATTACCAAATTGTATCAAGTCTAAGACGTCACTGAATGTAAGATGCACCATTATTTTATGTACTGCTTAGAGAGAAAAACTGCCCAAAATGGACAATCTAATATATGGTCCCAGCATCAAGCCAGAACGCAATATGCTTCAGTATTGGCACAAAGGAGAAATAAATTCCCAACCGAAAGAAGATAGCAAAGAAATTGGCCTGTTTTACTCCTTGAACCACAAAGGTGGTCCTCATGAAGGTTTAATTTCTGAATTCACAAATAAATTCCCAACCGAAAGAAGACAGCAAAGAAATTTGCCTGTTTTACTCCTTGAACCACAAAGGTGGCCCTCATGAAGGGTTTAATTTTTGAATTCACACCAACGGGGTGGACCAAAAGCTTCAGACAAAACTTTAATTTAAGGAGCTGTCAGCTTAGTAGGGTCTCACGTGTCTGGAAGAAGTAAGAACAAATTATTTCTGGAAGAAAGCAACTTCAACTCAGATGGAGAACAACTGTAAGACATTCTGATATCAGAGATGTTAAAATATAAAGGAGCATGCATCCTAGAATGAAATTACTATAGTAGTGTCTTCCATAACTTTTGTAAACCTTTTCTGAAACTGTTTTCACTGGAGAAAATCAATCATCACCACAGTAGTCTTCTGACATTACGTTAGGCCAATAATCCATTTATTCATAGCACATGTATGCAAGACCTGCACACACAACCTGAATAAGAAGAATAAGAAGAGGTTTCAAATATTTTGTGCTATCATTGTTCCTTATTAAAGCTTTTAAATACGTCATCAGAGATCACCCAATTGATACATCTATAATTTAACTGTTGTAAATGAAAAGTTCTTAAACATGCTGTATTTTTTAATTCCAAAACTTATAAGGTAAACATATTAAATAAAATACAAGATGGTATTTTTGTGATTGTTTATGGAAGGTTTCTACTTCAGCAAATGGGTGTTTTCCATCATCTATCATATCTATTTGGAAAATGTAAATTGAACATTAAAGTTCATGTTTCCTTATTTTTAAAGGTGTAAATTCACATGGTAATTTTACTCTGCCATGTAAATTATACGTGTTTTCTTGGTAAAGAATTTGCTATAAAGTCATGAAAATAAAACATATCATTTAATATAGACTATATAGTACAGTAGATATCTTCATATTGGTGTTGCTTTTTAAAATTGAGTTTCAGCCCTCCCTATACTAAGAAGCATTGAGGCCTCTGATATCCCAAGATTATTAAGCACGTTATTAAAATGGCTTCATAGTTAACTTCAAAACATGTCAATTTAATTTGTGTATTTTAAATCAATATATACCTTAAAAATAAGATACTAGCGATTCTCTCTACAATAATTACCTATGAACAATAAAATTAAAATATCCTAGTCATATCTCTCTGTTTATCCATCTACCTATCTATACACTGACAAGAGCATTTAAACACAAATCCACAGGTATCTGTGAATTCAAGGAAAGCTGGAAACTCCTTGAATTGTAAAATTCCAAGTGTTGTATTCTGCTTGATAATTATTTCCCAGCACCAGAGACAGATCTTAATTTAGGGCATAAAACAAAATAGTTTAAAATTTAAATTTATTTTAGCAGTTTGATAAATTATAAGTTTAAATGTTCTCTAAGGTTTCATTAATTGAGTCTTTTTTGCACTTGAGAAATAGATGTATTGAGCATATGGACTTTAATACATATGCACACATTTCTAGGCACATGTATGCATGCAAACTCACATGCAACAAACATTTACTGAGAAACTAGCTGGTATAAGCATCACACAAAACACTGGAGAAATATTATACTAAGCATTATTGTGATGAATAAACAACTAGTACCCCTGTTATATAGCTGTAAATTTGTGTTAAGTGCACTACAGTATATAAGATTATTAAATCAGTTGTTAACCATCTTAATATTCAGTCAGGCCCAAAATATACATGAATGTCAAGGATGAGTGTTAAGGATGAGTGAAACTTTTGTCTTCTTTTTATATTTTATTTTATTATTTTTTTTTTGCGATACGCGGGCCTCTCACTTTTGTGGCCTCTCCCGTCGCAGAGCACAGTCTCCGGACGGGCAGGCTTAGCGGCCATGGCTCATGGGCCCAGCTGCTCTGCGGCATGTGGGATCTTCCCAGACTGGAGCACGAACCCGTGTCCCCTGCATCGGCAGGCGGACTCAACCACTGCGCCACCAGGGAAGCCCTTCTTTTTTTATTTTTAAATATTTTATAGCTTCCCAAGAGTTATTGATTCATCCGTGAAATGCCTTTTCAGCTACTGCTACTTTAGGAAATATTTATTATTCATCCACTTGAAGTCAAATTAGAGTCTTTTCTATTGATAAAGTACCACTTGTATTTCTGGAGAAAATAATCAGAATCCAGTAAGAAAAATCTAAGTAATGTTGTTTATAATAAGAAGTGCATATCTCCAGCTTTCTGTGTCACCATGAGTTGGTGGACAACATTTCCTTTCCTCCTTTGCTTGACCTTTTACATTGAATAATATTGGCAAAAAATTTACAGTGTAAAATATTAAAATTACAATGTGATGAAAACAAGTGGAATTAGATTTCTCTTTATGTAGTTTGGCAACTAATTGAATTTGCTAAATATTTAAAATAATTTGCAATTATTTTCCCTCTCCCAAATTGTTTCATTATTTATGAAATTCAGCTTTTTAATAACCTAAAGGGTGAGAATATCAAAAATGACAGCAGAGATCAAATAGTTGAATACATATATGGTTCACTACCTCACCTATCTCTGTCTTTTCTACATGAAATCAAATATCCTAAGATTCTTACATTATTAGCATTTCAATCTTGGGAGACATTTATGGGGTTAAAATGGAGAGTGAAATAAATGGAAAGCTGAAATGTGATGCCTTCTGTTTCTGCTATATTGGAAGAGAATCAAATACTAAATAAGGCCTTTAGCAACGTGATATTTCTGGCCAAATGATGGATATCTTGACTTTTTGTTGTTACAAAAGGAAGCAATTTATTTAACTTCTTTCTTTCCTCCCATTCTTTCTGGCTTATTAGCCTCATTTCATTTCCATAAATTATCCCACTGAAAGAGGAAATGGTTAATTGAAGATTGCTTCCTTAAAAACATTATTTCTTGTCATTAACAGCTGCAACATATTGTAATATGTGTTATTCAAACACACTGTGATGCTTTAAAAATAATTTTAATGTCCTCAATTATTTTGCTCTAACTATTCACTTCAACCCATAAGAATTCATTATGCCAATTTAACAACTCACCCTTCTTGTCTACTAGTAATATTCATGACAAAAGTTTGTATTCAGAATCATTGCTTTCTAAGTATGAAAAGTAGTTTTAAATTGATTACAATGAGATTGCTTTCTTTCTGGAAAAATTACTTATTGGCATAGACATCGTTTAGAGATATAGGTGTCCCTGGAGATATGAGAATACATTCATATAATTTCTCAAATATCTTTCTCTTCGTATTATCCCATATTTGAAATTTTTGATTTTGGAGTACACTTGATTAGTCATCATCATCTTCCACCATATCTCAAGTCAACTCTTATAACATTATAAAACTTAACAAATTTAGAAGACTTGAGATGTTTACAGTGCAATAATGTGTTCTGTCATAATGAGGGTTATAAACCCTATACCATTTTTAATTGATTAAACTCTTAATCATTTATGTAATTATGATAACTCTGTGCCTTGAAAATGTCAAAGTTACATGAGATTTCAGCTTTTAAATGCAGAGTAAACTGTTACCTGGATTTGCTATTCAGCAAACATCAGCTAAGGGTTTATGACTACCTTGTGCCCAAATTGTGGAACGCACAGTATGAGGGAGATAATCAGATTAATAAAAAATTGTAACAAATAAGACTACATGTGCTCTAAAGATACATGTAAAAAGAGATTTTTTGAAAGCACAGAAGAAGCAATACTTTTTTTTGATATGGGTGAGAGAGCAGAATTGATGCTGGGAAGGAGTTCATAATTTGTCTCATTAGGGCTTCTCAATAAAGGATTTTAATTTTTGAATAAACAGTTGAAACTATCACAAGAACAGCAATAACAATAATATCACCTCACATATTTATGACTACCTCTGTATCCAGACAATGTACTATTATTTGTATGTAGATATATTTTAATAACAAAAAATATTTAAGGGGATTATAAAAAGTATATGCTGTCTGTAATTGGTAAGTGACCTAATATATTTCAGACAATTTGCAATTGTTTGATTAAAAGCAAAGATAGGATAAAGGCAGCAATAATGTCACACAGGCAAAGCAGATGTACTGACAGAGAACAAAACCAGGCGTGTGACAAGAACATATTTACTAAGAAGTTACAAGGGTAAGACATAAATTTGTTTAATGGTTTTTTTCAGCCAATGTGGGGGGAGAAATATCAAGTGGTGAGTCACAAAGTTCATTAAAAAATTCAGTTGTTCAAGCGAATCTCAATAATTCCTAAAAACTAACATTAGAAAAATTTCCCAAAGATGAACACCATAGTCAACAACATTGGGACATAAACACAGTGAGCGAATCCATAGAGTATTGCTTATGGGTTCCCTCAACATAGATCAGAGGGACCCCACTCAACAGGATTCAATAAAATCAATTATGGGATTAACACAATGTGTTTCATGTAAACTGCTCTTGTTTCAACTATAATCCAGAGAGAGATTTTAGATTAGATTTACCTGTATGTGCAAGATTTCATATCCTTCAGGAAATCTTGAATCAACGTTTTCTCAGGTGAGCTTTTGATTTATATTGTGTATTTATGAGTTCAACAGTATATGCTCTGAAAAATACTTACAGTTCAGCTATATTCTGTGCCACCATTTCTATGCAGAGCTGTTTGCTTTAATAACAGTCAAAATGATAGTGTATTTGGCATCCAAAAAATTGAAAATCTAATAAGTTTAGAAGTTAAGAATCAAAATGTTGTTCCTGTTTGTTAAATTTTTTTTTTGAGAGAAAGAGAGGGCAAGAATGAGACAGAGATGGGGGTAAAGGGGTTATGGGGGGGGAAGAGAGGAGGGAGAAAAGAAGAGAGAGAAAAACATATTGTTATTAGACCCCTAATGTTTCCTATGTTGTACAAAATTTACTCAAGTGGTTGGGATAGAAGGGTCAGAAAAGGGAATGAATATTTACTGAGTGCCTTCCAGTAGTCTATTGGGTGTAAGATCGGCTGCAAGGATATATTGCACAACATGGGAAATATAGCCAATATTTGGTAATAACTGTAAGTGGAGTGTAACTGGTAAGAATTGTATAAAAATAAATTTAAAATTAAATAAGATATTTTTTGAGTATCTGTTTATAAGGTATCAGGTGTGGAGAAATTAACAGAAAAAATGTTTACAGGGTGTGACGTCAAAGCACCCAAATATATGAATGCTTGGCTGAGGCCACTTTAAATGAAAGTTCTGGCCCTAAATTAAAAGTTGCTGATGATAGAAACATTCTGCTGCAGAGGAATTAAGAGAAACAAGTGTATTCAAAAGATATTTAGTTTCTTCCATTTTTTGGCAGTCGCAGAATCTAACAGAACATACAGTAGGAGACTCTCAAACCAAAGAAGGAGAGTAGTACCTCTGCATACTAAGACTGATAGTTAATATGACAGGACTTTTAGCTTCACTGCTTACTAACTAGAAGATTTTGTTTTGCTTTCAATTTCGACAAAGGAGAGAAAGAAAGGGCCAACTTAGAGGGGAATGAATCCTTAACGTATTGGCAAGAGTAGTTATTAAGACACCAAGTTGTGCTTCTTATCTTATTCAGGTGGGAAAGTATCTGAATGTCATGATATTTCTTGAAGTCCATGGCCTATTGCTATATTAAACCAAAAACAACTTGGTATAAATTTATTAGATTCTACTATAGATAAGTAACAGATGAATATTTTTTAAATTCAGGAAACATTTACCACTAAGAGAATTCTTTTCTTTAATGGGCTTTGGGAAACATTTGCTGTCACCAGAGATCTTGGAGAGAAACTAAAAACTAAGTAGATTTCCCAAGACTCTAGAGGTGACAGAAAGCTCTCTGTGGATCAATTAGAATGATTAAATTAATTGAGAAGACAAACAGTGACTTTTTTGAAAATGTACCTAATAGATGTTTCATTTATATTAAGCTCTATTATTTCTTATTATACAAGTTACATTGCTTTTCTTATCTGAGTATCAACTAATGTACTGAAGGATTTATACAGGTCTCTCTGTTTGAGAGCAATAACTTATTTATACCTTAGATTTCTATAGATATCTATAGTAACTTGGACAAATTAGATGAGAGACAAGTATTATCATAAATTTCTACAAGAAAACTAGACCTGAGAGGCATGGCTGGCAAGACAGAAGATACTGGTGGATAACCATACTGTTTGTCTCTAAATCCAGCTGATTTTTTTCTGTGTTATCATGCTGTCATATATCTTATGATTTAGTAATATGTAGATATTGAATGAAAAGTTACTTCCTAAAAGTAATAGGATTTCTTTTTTTAATTAAATATTTTTTTATGTTTTTATTTTATTGGAGTCAGAACACAACATGAAATCCACCCTCTTAACAAAATTTGAAGTATTGTTCACTGTAGGCATAATGTTGTATAGCAGATCTCAAGATCTCATTTATCTTGCATAACTAAAATGTTATACCCATTGACTAGCAACTCCCCATTTCCCTTCCCCCCCCACCCCATAGCAACCACCATTCTACTGTCTGCTTTTACGAGTATTTACTACTTTAAATACTTCATCTAAGTGGAATCATGCAGTATTTGGTTTTCTGTGACTGGCTTATTTTACTTAGCATGTCTGCAAGTTTCATCCATGTTGTTGCATATTGCAGAATTTCCACCTTTTTTCAGGTTGCATAATATTACAAGTAAAATAATTTCTAAATCAAATAAGTTTAAACTGCACAACCATTAGCAGAAAAAAAAATGCATTCTATGTAAACTCTAAAGACCTCTGTGACAAGGCATTCTAATTATTCATGGTAGCTCCTGAATCACAGATCTCCCAGCTCGTGTTGGACATAGACACTCAATTCATCTCTATCCAAGGAAGCAGATGTCTTGCAAACTAGCACAGCAACATGTGCCATATCTATTCAATCAAAGATATACTAATAATTTCAGAGGGAAAAGAAAAATACTACCATAGTGCATGTATATATTGACACGCAGATATACATATCTCCAACATGAAATAAACTGTGACTTGGAATCAGTTAAATATTGTTTCTTTACATTTCAGTCATTTCCTGTTTTTTATTATTTCTAGAGTATTGATCTTTTAAATAAGAAGAGACAGATACTTCCCAATATTAGAAGAGTTTTGTTTCACACCTAGAACAATAAAGGAAAAAGCACTGGGACTGACATCCCTGGAGATAGCAAATTCAGGCAGAAGGTTGACTATAGGTAGGGTGAGAATAGGAGGTGATGGCCATAGGCTGTGTATGGGAATTGGATGGAAGCAGGATTTGGGAAAGTTTTAAACTTAGAGCAAATCATACTGTCTGTGACAGACAGAAGTACTCAGATTGTTACAACAAGAGTAAAACTGTCAAAGTGATGCAAAAAAGGGGGAAACATTTTTTTAATTAAAAATCTAGCTGAGTTTGAAGAAGAAAGCAAAAATTTTTCATCTGTCTACACTGTCAGCCCTCTGTGCATGTGGAAATATATTTATTATTTTCTAAATTAATTTAATGAGTTCCAGATTGTACAGGATGTCATAATGGAAACAGGATTAAACAAGATAACAAGGAGTTTTTCTTCTCTAAATGAGTTTTACCTAGACACCCCGTGTCGTACTTTTGATCTTAACTGTGTTTCATTTACCACATTGAAGGAGGTTACATAAAGGGTAAAATAATAGAAACTTAATCAGGAAACAGAATTTCTTATTGCTGCGTTTTATTACATACTCTTGCCATATTATTTAGCCTAATTCTTGAAAATAATAAAAGATGTGTCATTTTAAAATAAGGACAATTGAAACCACATTGCATTATAATTGTGCATCTTTCTTCTGAACCATCCCAAACATTTCACACCAATTGATCTTCAGATCAAACTTGTGGATTATTTAAGGGTTGTTGGTGGGGAGTATAAACTTCCTGAACTCTACCTTCTGTAAAATACTAGATAAATATTACTGGCTGGTAAATTTAATTTTACAGATGAAAAACAAACACAAAAAGGCAAAATTAAGTTCTCAGAAATGGACTCTTATTTCCAAAAACCCAATCGAATAACTTTTCTGCTGGAGAATTGTGGCAGAAATTCACTGGCACCATTAGTCAGGGCATAGAGTTTTACAATGAAAATAATATCTTGGAGAGTATTATCATGGCATATAAATGTATAGTTACACTGCACACATGACTGATTTTGTTAAATGTAATGCTATTTTCTGGTAGACAAATCTCTGTATATGCTTTATATAACCCATACTGAAATAATTAGTCTATTTAGTAGACACTTGAATTCTGAAACCTTGTCATTTCTGTCATCTTCAATCAAATTGGAAAAGACTTCCAACTTGGCAACAAATTCATCTCCTGAATTTCTGAATAAATACTTTGGAAAGTTGAGTTTACTTCTCTAACATTTTCTCATTTCATTTCCTCATCACCGGCCAGATAATCACCATGGCCACAGCTTTGAAGAAAGAATCATCTATGGAGTAGAAAATAGTAGCACGTTCCTGGAATGCAGTCCAAAATCGCAGCGAGCTCTGGTCTATTGGCAATTCCAGAGGCGAAATGAAGAGCGAAAAGAAGAGGTATAGGAAAGAAACTGCCTGGATTAATTCTATATGACATATGCTGTTAAGTGACCCCAGCATGGTTGACTTGAGAGGGGAAAAAAAAGTAGTGAATATTTATTCTTTTCTTAACATACCAATACTCATTCATTAAACAAGTATTCATTGAAGGCTGATTTTATGACAGGCTTTGTGATAGGAGTTAGAGAAACAAAGGTGAACTGGTAAGAGTTTTGTCTCAGAAGCTGTTTGGGGATATATTTTAGAGACTTCTTTTTTCTTCCTGGAGTTATCTGCAAAACAATTATGTTATCTACATTCATATACAAGAAAAAAATCTAATCCTTCTACTAACTTTAACTTTTGTTCAATTAATTCTGCTCTCCAAACATGTTTTCCTTTCTCCATTAACTTCCTCCTCAAATGGGAAGGGGCAGTTAAGGGAAAGGAGTAGTAGATTTTGGATAAAGGATCTGAGGTCCAGTTATGAACTCTGATGTGAACTGTGCATGTAGTTTCACACAAATCTTCCTCCTCTGTGGATCCATTTATTCCTCTGTAAAATTTTAAAAAATACATACATAGAAAATCTCAGTGAGTACTCTGAGCCTTTAAAACTTTTTAAAAAGTGTTAAATAGGGTAACCATAGTATGTAGGTGATTTGTGAATGTACAATGTGCAGACAATTTTACAAACATAATCTGAATGTAGAAGTAAAAGTCCTTCTGTTATCTCTTTTGACAGTTGAAGCAGTCTTCAAACATGTAATCACATCATATAAATGTTAAGGTTGATTTTATATATTACCAGCTGTGGCTTTCAGAGATCTCTTTTGTAAACTGTATGCAAAATAAAAGTGAGGTTAGACATATTAAATAGCCTATCTTCATGTCACATCTAAGACTTAGGAAATTGAATAAATAAGTAAGCATGCAATCCCATGTTTTTTCTGGTTGCTCAACTGCTGAACTTATTCTATTTTTCAAACCTTATTATAAATTTATTCTAATGCTGCATTGTTCTCTAGTATCATGTTTCTGTATTTCCAATTCCAATATTCAATGTTAACTTTCTCCTATATTTATATAGCTTATTTCAAATTTATAAAGTATATATTTGTCCTTTCATCCCATTATCTTGCTTACTTTAAATTATTATGAGAAATTCTATTAAGACAATAGACAGCAATGTTTTGCAGTGCTTCTTAAAAACAATTGGAAGAAATGTATAACTCTTTTCCCTGATAGGAAAATGCAGTCATTTCTCTTAAACTAGAAATTTTATTAACTGTGAAAATGTGTCTCAGTACACAGTCTAAATTTTTGCTGAGACAGAGTTTTGGAGCCTATATTTCTTGTAAATATGTATGATTTTACTACATCTTGTCTTTTGCTAGATCAGAGTGGATGATCATATCATTAGGACCGAACAAGGCCTTCTATTGCGTAGTCTGCAGCGGAAGGATTCAGGCAATTACCTCTGTCATGCCGTGGAACACGGATTCATGCAAACCCTTCTTAAAGTGACCCTGGAAGTCATCGACACGGAGCATTTGGAAGAACTTCTTCACAAAGATGATGATGGAGATGGCTCTAAGACCAAAGAAATTTCCAACAGCATGACACCTAGCCAGAAGGTCTGGTACAGAGACTTCATGCAACTCATCAACCACCCCAACCTGAACACAATGGATGAGTTCTGCGAACAAGTTTGGAAAAGGGACCGAAAACAGCGTCGGCAAAGGCCAGGACATACCCAAGGGAACAGTAACAAATGGAAGCACTTACAGGAAAATAAGAAAGGTAGAAACAGGAGGACCCACGAATTTGAGAGGGCACCCAGGAGTGTCTGAGCTGCATTACCTCTAGAAACCTCAAACAAGTAGAAACTTGCTAGACAATAACTGGAAAAAATGCAATATACATGAACTTTTTTCATGGCATTATGTGGATGTTTACAATGGTGGGAAGTGCACCTGAGTTCCACCAATTATAAATTAAGTCCATGAGTAACTTTACTAACAGATTTTCTTCCTAATACCAACACTTAATAGAGGTCAGGTGAATGCAGATGTTCACACTAGTGACTTAATGTTTCCTATGAGATTTCACTATACAGGTTTTGCTTTCTTCTTTGCCTGAGAAATAAAAATGTCATTTGCCATGTTGCCATCTAAAGAAGAAAAACTGCATCAGCAAAGCCATTTTATTGAACTAGAAGTTTTAAACTGCATGGATTTACTAAGCTGATGAATATTCCAAAACACTGTTGGATTCAAGGATATTTTTTGTCTACCAGCACTCGTGTTTATATGTACTGGAGGAGTAAAATGATACTGAATTAAATGGTCTGTGGAAATACGAAAAACATAAACCATCCATCATTCAGAAGAAAAATGGAATACACTGATCTACTACTGATGTCTTCTTCCAGCTTTGATCTAAAGATGTATTTTATTAAAACTATAATTTAAATGTACCATGACAAATATGCAGAAAAAATTAGCTCTTTTCTAAGCTAGAGTAGGTTTTTGTCTTACAATTATTGTGCTATGTAGTTTTTTGTTTTTAAAAACTCCAATTGTGTGCTGCTTTTTTTAAAACGTTGTTTTCAGTTTTGCAAGAGGAATAACCAATATTGTCCTAGAAACATATATACATCATTAACAACTAATTCCTAAAATCTGGATATAAATTATGCTTTATTTCTCTGAGGAATTAAGAAAAACCACTTCCCCTTTTTCAAATATTATCTAAATTAATTAGAACCTGCATAATGTTCTTAGAAAAACAGAGCATTTAACCCGAAAAAAAAAGAGAAGAAAGAAATAGATTTGTAAATGCATTTTCTTGTACCTAATGGATCAACAAAGAGAAAAGGAACTGCATATTTCGTGCAAATAGTAAGCATTGGTTTAATGTTCATAGAAAATGTCTTAATTCTGCGCTTGAATTCCTGCCTGATATTTGAGACATAAAAACTCTCTCTCATGACTCCATTTGGAATTTTATCTGTCACTTAATTTTTTTGAGAAGAGGGAGATCAGTAATATTCAGAACAACCTCCTAAAAGCAAATTTCCCAACTCTGTTTACATTTTTATCAGCTGCCTCTTATCTCACCTTGTTTAAGACAGTTATCTGTCTAAAGAACACATGACTCTTTTCAGGTCAATGGGAGTGACTTATACAAACTATTTTCCAGGACACGGCTCACACTTAAAACATGTAAAGCTCTTTGTCTCCTGCAACAACTTATAAAATAAGATAAAAGATTATTAATTAAGGGCTTGCCTGCTTCATTGTCCTAAGATGATTCTTTGAGAATCATTGACTTCAAGATGTATAAGACCTTCAGTATTGCAATGCAGTTTTGCACTGCGCTCATCTTTCCAAGAATCCCTCTCTGGGTCCTTCGTCACACACAAAAATGCAAAGGAAACATCTTATTGCTAATTAATGAAAGCAGCATTGAAATTCTAACGCTAGCTGTCTTGGGATTCTAATTAACTCAGCATTAATTTCTCACCTCAGACTACAGTGAATTTTTTTTGAATTCTCTATCAGCTGAAATATTCACAGATGGAAGCTCATGTTTCAGTTTTAATGATTACTTTGAATAAATGATTTTTTGACGTTTGTTTCAATGGGAGCCTAAAAATATTCTACATTCAATTTTAGGCTCCAATGTTAATACAATGTTACTTTTAGAAGTACATCCTCAAATGGTAGCTAAATTTTAAATTATTTGAAGGACAGACTCCTGTAGAGGAAAAAAAAAAATGAGATATAAATCAAAAAACCAAGAGTGCTCCAAAACTAGGTCATTTAAAAATTTCTCATAGAGTATCTTAACTGTACTAAAATTCGGTGTTGCATTTTATTCTAAATTTGCAGCTGAAACAAATTTATTTGCAATAACAGAAGTATCTTATTATTAGTCCTCAAAAATAAAGGATTTGAAGGGGTAGAGATTGTATAACTTCAGGGATGCCTTCCAATATCTGAATGCATTTTGTTTAGCATTATGAAATACCCATAGAAAGAATGTGTAGATTTCAACTAACAGAAACAAAAATAAATCCACTGACATGTCTTTATAAATCAGGTCTAAGTTTTCGAAGAAAATTATAGATATAACATGCAGGTAAATAAGTCTTATTACAGTCATAATCTGCCAATGGGTATTGAGGTGGGCAGTTTGCACAAAAAGTAACTAATGTCCCATTTAATTCAGTTTCAATAGACTTTGGCTTATGCATGTATCATCAGAGTTGAAACTTTGTTAAGAGACTCATGTGACCTTGAACAGATTATTACAGCAATCTTAAAATAGGAAAAAGGTACAGCACAGCAGAGAAATTATGGCCCAGTTGAAATCAAATGCAAAATGTAAATGTACACTTACTGCTACATTTTATGTATTATTTAGTGATTTTCAGTGGTATGTGTTTAATATTTTTGCTACCTACACATTAGGCAACAGAGATGTACATAATTTCGAAAAGAAGAGGAAGGACAGTGTAAAATGCAACTTTTTGTAGGTACTCCATTTCAGTGTGTTCAACATCATCCTAAAATGCAAGATTTTCCCACATAGGCAACAAGGTGGCTTATGTGCTATTTAAGGGCAGAAGCTGTGTGCCCATTCAATCAGCATGTTTTTTTGCCAGGTAGTAAATACGTTCCATATCTGTATTTATCATTGCATTTCAGATGGGAACTAGAAAACTGGAGAGAAAAATGTAATGAAACTGCTGCTGTAAATTATTCCTTTTAGCATGTATTCAGTTGCTAAATACACATTTCTTCAAAATATTTGAATTCAGATGTCTTTACTATTCCATGTAGCATATAGTGTCAAGGAACATAAGTTTAGAAAAGGTTGAGAACCAAAGTCAGGTTGCTAGCAGATTTCTTCATTGTAGTCATCTGTAAACTGGGCTCTATACTTATGGAGATGATGTGAATTTAATGCCCTTTAAATTAAATACTGTTATTTTATGCCATACTTAAAAAGCAAATATGGGGATGAAATTCTATAGTATGTCATTATCATAATCAGTTTGGTTTCATTCTGGATCTACAAAGACGCCTGATAATTGTTATTGAAGTTGCCTATCCTGAAGGTCATAAACAAGCATTTTATTAAGAGTGATTAGTATAACATTTTGAAATCTTTGTTTTATGAATTCATTTTTTAAACACAATCTGTGTTCACTTTAATGGTAATCTATCAGGTTTCATGGCTTCAAAGACACACTTAACAAATAGGATTCAACATCAGTGTTATAATGTGTTAGAGATAAATTGGCCTAATGCCAAAGACATCCATGCTTTTTAATTTTGTTTGTAGTAATTATTTAAAGTCAATGTTAATGTTTGCAAAATACATGTTTCCGTAAAGAAGAAAACATTTTTCAAAAAGTCTGCAAAATCCTATTAGTTTGATTTGTAACAATTTTTATAGTAATTAATTAAAGAAACATACTTTTTAAAGTTAATATACTAAGAGGACCTATACATGAAAGAGAGAAAGAAGCCACAGAAATGGTGCCTCATATAGTATGTCCATTTTCACAGTCAACCTGATCAAAGAAGACAGCTTGGTTTTCATTTCAAACATGCAAGCACACACAGGCAGAGGCAGAGGTACCAAATCAAACTAAACTAAAAAAAAAAAGAAAATTGAATATAAAGGATTTGGGCTTTTATTTTATTTTTTAACATCTTTTTTGGAGTATAATTGCTTTACAGTGGTTTGTTACTTTCTGCTTTATAACAAAGTGAATCACTTATACGTATACATATATCGCCATGTCTCCTCCCACTTGCATCTCCCTCCCACCCTCCCTATCCCACCCCTCTAGGTGGTCACAAAGCACTGAGCTGATCTCCCTGTGCTATGTGGCTGCTTTCCACTAGCTATCTGTTTTACATTTGGTAGTGTATATATGTCCATCCCACTCTCTCACTTCGTCCCAGCTTACCCTTCCCCCTCCCTATGTCCTCAAGTCCATTTTCTACGGCTGCGTCTTTATTCCTGTCCTGCCCCTAGGTTCTTCAGAACCATTTTTTTTTTTTTTTTTAGATTCCATATATATGTGTTAGCATACGTTATTTGTTTTTCTCTTTCTGACGTACTTCACTCTGTACGACAGACTCTAGGTCCATCCACCTCACCACAAATAACTCAATTTCTTTTCTTTTTATGGCTGAGTAATATTCCATTGTATGTATGTGCCACATCTTCTTTATCCATTATCTGTCGATGGGCACTTAGGTTGCTTCCATGTCCTGGCTATTGTAAATAGAGCTGCAATGAACATTGTGGTACATGCCTCTTTTTGAATTATGATTTTCTCAGGGTATATGCCCAGTAGTGGGATTGCTGGGTCATATGGTAGTTCTATTTTTAGTTTTTTAAGGAACCTCCATACTCTTCTCCATAGTGGCTGTATCAACTTACATTCCCCCCAGTAGTGCAAGAGGGTTCCCTTTTCTCCACACCCTCTCCAGCATTTATTGTTTCTAGATTTTTTGATAATGGCCGTTCTGACTGGTGTGAGGTGATACCTCATTGTAGTTTTGATTTGCATTTCTCTAATTATTAGTGATGTTGAGCATCCTTTCATGTGTTTGTTGTCAATCTGTATATCTTCTTTGGAGAAATGTCTATTTGGGTCTTCTGCCCATTTTTGGATTGGGTTGTTTGGTTTCCTGGTATGTATGAGCTACATGAGCTGTTTGGTTTCCTGATATGTATGAGCTAAATTTTGGAGATTAATCCTTTGTCAGTTGCTTCGTTTGCAAATATTTTCTCCCATTCTGAGGGTTGTCTTTTCGTCTTGTTTACGGTTTTCTTTGCTGTGCAAAAGCTTTGAAGTTTCATTAGGTCCCATTTGTTTATTTTTATTTCCATTTCTCTAAGAGGTGGGTCGAAAAGGATCTTGCTGTGGTTTATGTCATAGAGTGTTCTGCCTATGTTTTCATCTAAGAGTTTGATAGTTTCTCGCCTTACATTTAGGTCTTTAATCCATTTTGAGCTTATTTTTGTGTATGGTGTTAGGGAGTGATCTAATCTCATACTTGTACATGTACCTGTCCAGTTTTCCCAGCACCACTTATTGAAGAGGCTGTCCTTCCTCCACTGTACATTCCTGCCTCCTTTATCAAAGATAAGGTGACCATATGTGCATGTGTTTATCTCTGGGCTTTCTATCCTGTTCCATTGATCTATATTTCTGTTTTTGTGCCAGTACCATACTGTCTTGATTACTGTAGGTTTGTAGTATAGTCTGAAGTCAGGGAGCCTGATTCCTCCAGCTCCATTTTTCTTTCTCAAGATTGCCTTGGCTATTCGGGGTCTTCTGTGTCTCCATACAAATTTTAAGATTTTTTGCTCTACTTCTTTGAAAAATGCCATTGGTAGTTTGATAGGGATTGGATTGAATCAGTAGATTGCTTTGGGTAGAATAGTCATTTTCACAGTGTTCATTCTTTCAATACAAGAACATGGTATATCTCTCCATGTATTTGTATCATCTTTAATTTCTAAAGAAATTAATCAGTGTCTTATAGTTTTCTGCATACAGGTCTTTTGTGTCCTTAGGTAAGTTTATTCCTAGGTATTTTATTCTTTTTGTTGCAGTGGTAAATGGGAGTGTTTCCTTAATTTCTCTTTCAGATTTTTCAATATTAGTGTATAGGAATGCAAGTGATCTGTGCATTAATTTTGTATCCTGCTACCAGATTCATTGATTAGCTCTAGTAGTTGTCTTTTAACATCTTTAGGGTTCTCTATGTATAGGATCATGTCTTCTGCAAACAGTGACAGCTTTCCTTCTTCTTTTCCAGTTTTTATTTCTTTTTCCTCTCTGATCACTCTGGCTAGGACCTCCAAAACTATGTTGAATAATAGTGGTGAGAGTGGACGTCCTTGTCTTTTTCGTGATCTTAGAGGTCATGATTTCATTTTTCACCATTGAGAATGATGTTTGCTTTGGGTTTGTTGTATATGGCCTTTATTATGTTGAGGTAAGTTCTCTCTATGCTCACTTTCTGGAGAGTTTTTATCATAAATGGGTGTTGAATTTTGTCAAAAGCTTTTTCTGCATCTACTGAGATGATCATATGGTTTTTATCCTTCAATTTGTTAATATGGGGTATCACATTGATTGATTTGCATATATTTAAGAATCCTTGCATTCCTAGGATAACCCCTACTTGATTATGGTGTATGATCCTTTTAATGTGCTGTTGGATTCGGTTTTCTAGTATTTTGTTGAATATTTTCACGTCTATGTTCATCTGTGATATTGGTCTGTAGTTTTCCTTTTTTGTGAAATCTTTGCCTGATGTATTGAGGTGCTCCTGTGTTGGGTGCATAAATATTTACAATGGTTATATCTTCTTTTTGGATTGATCCTTTGATCATTATGTAGTGTCCTTCTTTGTCTCTTGTAATAGTCTTTTTTTAAAGTCTATTTTGTCTGGTATGAGAATTGCTACTCCAGCTTTCTTTTGATTTCCATTTGCATGGAATATGTTTTTCCATGCCCTCACTTTTAGTTTGTATGTGTCCCTAGGTCTGAAGTGGGTCTCTTGTAGACAGCATATATACGTTCTTGTTTTTGTATCCATTCAACCAGTCTGTGTCTTTTGGTTGGAGCATTTAATCCATTTACACTTAAGGTAGTTATCAATATGTATGTTCCTATTACCATTTTCTTAATTGTTTTTAGTTTGTTATTGTGGGTCTTTTCCTTCTCTTGTGTTTCCTGCCTAGAGAAGTTCCTTTAGCATTTGTTGTAGAGCTGGTTTGGTGTGCTGAATTCTCTTAGGTTTTGCTTCTCTGTAAAGGTTTTGATTTCTCCGTGGAATCTCAAAGAGATCCTTGCTGGGTAGAGTTATCCTGTTATGTAGGTTTTTCCCTTTCATCACTTTAAATATGTCCTGCCACTCCCTTCTGGCTTGCAGAGTTTCTGCTGACAGATCAGCTGTTAATCTCATGGGGATTCCCTTGTATGTTATTTGTTGCTTTTCCCTTGCTGCTTTTAATACTTTGTAATTAATTTTTCATAGTTTGATTAATATGTCTTGGCATGTTTCTCCTTGGATTTATTCTGCATGGGACTTCTAGCGCTTCCTGCACTTGATTGACTATTTCCTTTCCCATATTGGGAAGTTTTCAACTATAATCTCTTCAGATATTTTCTCAGTCCCTTTCTTTTAGTCGTCTTCTTCTGGGACTGCTATAATTCGAATGTTGGTCCATTTAATGTTGTCCCAGAGGTCGCTGAGATTGTCCTCAATTCTTTTCATTCTTTTTTTCTTTATTCTGCTGTGCGGTAGTTTTTTACACTGTTTTATCTTCCAGGTCACGTATCCATTCTTCTGCCTCAGTTATTCTGCTATTGTTTCCTTCTAGAGAATTTTTAATTTCATTTATTGTGTTGTTCATCATTGTTTGTTTGCTCTTTAGTTCTTCTAGGTCCTTGCTAAACATTTCCTGTATTTTCTCCATTCTATTTCCAAGGTTTTGGATCATCTTTACTGTCATTACTCTGAATTCCTTTTCAGGTAGACTGCCTATTTCCTCTTCGTTTGTTGGTCTGCTGAGTTTTTACCTTGCTCCTTCATCTGCTGTGTGTTTCTCATTTTGCTTCACTTACTGTGTTTGGGGTCTCCTTTTCGCAGGTTGCAGGTTCATAGTTCCTCTTGTTTTTGGTGTCTGCCCCCAGAGGGTAAGGTTGGTTCAGTGGGTTGTGTAGGCTTCCTGGTGGAGGGGACTGGTGCCTGTTTTCTCGTGGATGAGGCTGTATCTTGTCTTTCTAATGGGCAGGACCACATCTGGTTGTGTGTTTTGGAGTGTCTGTGAACTTATTATGATTTTAGGCAGCCTCTCTGCCAATGGGTGGGGTTGTGTTCCTGTCTTGCTAGTTGTTTGGCATAGGGCGTCCAGCACTGTAACTTTCTGGTCGTTGAGTGGAGCTAGGTCTTAGCATTGAGATGGACATCTCTTTGAGAGCTTTCGCCATTTGATGTTACCTGGAGCCGGGAAGTCTCTGGTGGACCAATGTCTCCCACCTCAGAAGCACAGACCTGACACCCAGCTGGAGCACCAAGACCCAGCTGATAATAAAGAAGTACACAGGGAGAGATCAGGAAGGGTCCCGAGCAGAGGAACTTCTGAGTCTGTGAAATTGGGATGCACCATGCTCCCAGCATGTGAACATGCTCACCAACTCCAAAGCTCTCCTACTTGGGCTTTTAGATGTTTTGTTCTTGAGAACCAGATTCCTACCCTTTCTATTAAATTCTACTGATAGGTCTTGTCTATCTGCTATGTGCTAGGCACTGGTAGGTGATGAGGATGCTAACATGAATGTGGCATAACCCTTGTCCTCAAGAGCTCCCAATGAAATAAAACAGATTGTAATTTGACTTACCATCATCTTATCTGGCCAAGCTTTCCAGATCCTCCCATTCCTACATTGAACTAACCATCTTCTCTGCACTAAATCTGTGCCTTGTATATAATTTTTATTGCCACACTTATCACAAGAGTTTAACTTCTTTGTTTACAGCCCTGTCACCTTTTCTAGACTGTGAGCTCCTTGAGGGCAGGGTTTGTATCTAATTTATCTCTGCCCTCATTGCCTAGCGTGATGACTGACACAGGGAAGGATCTCTTTAGAGACAGGAAAGAATCAGGTTACACTGTGATGAGTGCCAAATGCAAACTCATAATAAAAGTGCTCTGGGGCTGGCCAGCTTTCCCAACACCATTTGCTGAAGAGACTGTCTTCTCCATTGTATATTCTTGCCTCCTTTTTTGAAGATGAATTGATCATAGGTTTGTGGATTTATTCCTGGGCTCTCTATTCTGTTCATTTGATCTGCATGTCTGTTTTTGTGCCAATACCATGCTGTTCTGATTACTGTAGCTTTGTAGTGTCTGAAGTCTGAGAGGGTTATGCCTCCGGCTTTGTTTGTTTTCCTCAGGATTGCTTTTGCAATTCTGGGTCTTTTGTGGTTCCATATAAGTTTTAGGATTATTTGTTCCAGTTCCGTGAAAAATGTAATGGGTAATCTGATAGGGATCACATTAAATCTGTAGATTCTTAAGGTAGTATGGCCATTTTAACAATATTAATCTTCCAGTCCAAGAGCATGGGATATCTCTCCATTTCTTTGAATCATCGTTGGTTTCCATTATCAATGTTTTATAGTTCTCAGCGTATAGTTCTTTCAGCTCCTTGGTTAGGTTTATTCCTAGGAATTTTCTGACCTGAATTTTAAATGGGGTTGTTTTACTTTTTCTTTCTCATATTAATAGTGTAAAGAAATGCAACAGATTTCTGTATATTAATCTTGTATCCTGCTACCTTGCTAAATTCATTTATTAATTCTAATAGTTTTTGTGTGTGGTGTTTAAGGTTTTCTGTATAGAGTATCATGTCATCTGCATATAACGACAGTTTTACCTCTTCCTTTCCAATTTGGACACCTTTTATTTCCTTTTTTAGAACACTCCCTCACACTGTATACAAAAATAAACTCAAAATGGTTTAAAGACCTAAATATAAGACATGACACCATAAAACTCCTAGAAGAGAACATAAGCAAAACATTCTCTGATATAAATTATAGCAATATTTTCTTAGATCAGTCTCCCAAGGCAAAAGAATTAAAAGCAAAAATAAACAGGCGGGACCTAATCAAACTTAATAGCTTTTGCACAGCAAAGGAAATCATCAACAAAATGAAAAAACCTATGGAATGGAAGAAAATATTTGCAAACAATGTGACTAACAAGGGGTTAATAGCCAAAACATACGAACAGCTCATAGAACTCAATATCGGAAGAACAAACAACCCAATCAAAAAATGGGCAGAGGGGCTTCCCTGGTGGCACAGTGGTTGAGAGTCCACCTGCCGATGCAGGGGACACAGGTTCGTGTCCCGGTCCGGGAAGATTCCACATTCCACGGAGCGGCTGGGCCCGTGAGCCATGGCTGCTGAGCCTGCGTGTCTGGAGCCTGTGCTCCACAACGGGAAAGGCCACAACAGTGAGAGGCCCACGTATCACAAAAAAAAAAAAAAAAAAATGGGCAGAAGACCTAAGTAGATATTTCTCCAAAGAAGACATAGAGATGGTCAATAGGCACATGAAAAGATGCTCAACATCGCTAATTATTAGAGAAATACAAATCAAAACAACAATGAGGTATCACCTCACATGGGTCAGAATGGCCATCATCAAAATGTCTACAAATAATAAATGCTGGAGTGTGTATGGCGAAAAGGGAATCCTCCTACACTGTTGGTAGGATGTAAATTGGTGCAGCCACTATGGAGAACAGTATGGAGGTTCTTTACAAAACTAAAAATAGAGTTACTATATAATCCAGTAATCCCACTTCTGGGCATATATCCAGAAAAGATGAAAACTCTAATTCGAAAAGGTACATGCACCCCAATGTTCATAGCAGCACTATTTACAATAGCCAAGACATGGAAATAACCCACGTGCCCGTCAACAGACGATTGGTTTAAGAAGATATGGCATACACACACACACACACACACATACACACACACACACAATGGAATATTACTCAGCCATAACAAAGAATGAAATGTCATTTGCAGCAACATGAATGGACATAGAGGTTATCATACTAAGTGAAGTAAATCAAACAAGAAAAGACAAATATTATACTACTTATATGTGGAATCTAAAAATAACACAAATGAATTTATTTACAAAACAGAAACAGACTCACAGACTTCAAAAACAAACTTATGGTTACCAAAGGGGAAATGGAGGGGGGAAGAGGGATAAATTAGGAGTATGGAATTAACAGACACTACTATATATAAAATTGATAAGCAACAAGGATTTTCTGTATAACACAAAGAATTATATTCAACATCTTGTGATAACCAATAATGGGAAAGAATCTGAAATATATATGTAAAACTGAATCACTTTGCTGTACACCTGAAACTAACACAATATTGTAAATCAAATATACTTCAGGTTTTTTTTTTAAGTGCTATGGGATCAAAGAGGAGGGAAGAATTAATTTGGTGAGAGAGATCATGGAAAGCTTCAGAAAAGAAGTGACACAAGCTATGAAATGAAATATAAGACAGGTTTGCCCAGATGAAGTAAAAGAAGTCAGTCTGGGCAGAAGGAATAAGGGGATTGAAAGAAAGGTATGAAAAAATGCTTTTATTTTGAGAACAAGTATTCCAAATGGAAAGAGCATGGAATTCATAAAAGTAAAATGTCCCACTATTATGAGTCAAAATGGTGCAATTTGGATTTTACTGGATTTTGGCTTATTGTCCTCTATTTGTAGCTCATATTCTCATCACTGGCACATGGTGTCATTCACTCTGCTTCTTTATACTCCCTACCCACCCTTCCCTCTCCCTATCTTCCCTCTTAACGTTGACCTCTTTTATCTTTACTCAGCTGGAGTCATAGCACTGGCCTGTGTTCCCATGATCACCTTCAAATTAATCTTTATGCCATAATCTCTTTGCTAGTTCAAGTGACCACAGGTCAGCTGAAATTTGGAATTCCACAGATGAATGGCTGAGAGAAGATAGCTTCATCAGGTTGGCCCCTCTCTTTCTCTTATATTTCACCTACCTTCAGCATTAACTTACCCATCTAGTACTAGACTGCTAGGTCACAGGGTCCAACATTGCCTAGCTAATTAGCAAGGAACCTCACAAAAAAGACTTCACCAAAGATAGCATTGAAATAGGAAGCCTGTATTTGTTCAGTGGATGCTCTAGATGGAGTACTTCACAGTTAAACAATGATGCAGGTGAAGTTAGCACACATACTTGACAGGAAAAGACTCCTTTTTTTTCAAACAAAAAAAGAAAAAGTTAAAAAAAAAAGTCACATCTTGAATCCGTCAAATCCACCCCACCGTTATATTATACTGTCAAGTTTTTTCTCCTATAACAAAAAGAATGTATTTTATTTCCCTTAATCTAAACATTATACTTGTAGACACAGTGTTTATTTATACAGTACCTAAGCAAAAGTTTTCATAAATGTGTTCAAGTCATCACAGTTTGGGTAATTTTGAAGATTCAACTTCCATCCTCTCTTTGTAAACCTCACTGAAGAATTAGATCTCAGGTAAATACAGTTTTTTAAAATCCATGTTATTTGTGTAGCCCAGTTCTTAATGTTTTGACTGTTTTGTTAATCACTAAGTCCAGAGTGGCTTACACTTTTTTAGACAGTTTTGTGTCAAAAATCAAACATCTTTTCCACTTGAGGATTTGTTTACTGCATGTCAATTTTTAGGGGGTTTGCACCTTTGAATTTCTGAAAAAGAATGAATTTTATTAAGTCCTCAAATATTTTATATGCAATGATCTGAATTGCTGGTAAATGTCAACAAATTAATACAGATCTCCACATACGATTTAATAAATTCTACTTGAATTTAGATACTGACTAAAGATGGTACCTCTATGTTACATTGTTGGCATCTACCAATTTCAGAAACATTGCTCATTTTCTTTGCATTACTTTTGATTCTAAGTGTATGTTTGTTGAAATTTTACTGTATTTGGTTCAGGAAGCAGATTAAATTTATTACCTGGTGAATATTTTACAGCATCAGAAATAACTAATATTAAAAGTAGTAGTCATCATAGATACAGTAGTACTAGCAATAATGATATTAAGTGTTTATAACATACTGTTTTCTTTACTAAGTGCTTTATTTGTATTGCTTTATATCATTAACACAACAGCTCCACAAACCCTATATTTTATCCCTATTTAATCAATAAAGAAACTCTGGCACAGAGTGGTTAGATAACTATTATAATTACCCAATTCACACAACCAAAAGCTATAGAAATAGAGTTCTAACCCAAGTACAATCCCTGATTACTTGTGTTTCTAGAAAGGTAAGTAGTTAATGTAAATATTATTTAAGATACCAAGCTGTACAGAAACAAAGAAAGATTATGATGTCCAAAAGCTTTAGAAGATGAAGGAGGGGACAGGATCTGAGCTGACCAAGGAAGCAGGGAACGCATTTTTCATAAGGCAAGATAGACAATCAAGGGGCTTTAGAGGCCAGGTCTTCTCCTTTACTTGGTGGGTGTCTTTGGACTTTTTTTTTTTTTTAATCAATACTTCCCTAGGCCTCAGTGCTCTTATCTATAAAATAGATGATACCTCAGTTTTATTCATCAGTATAAAAGAGATGATAGCTTATTCATAGAGTTGGGGTAATAATTAACATTGATATATGACACTTACTGCTAACACTGACATTTATTCACTTTTCTCTATTTCTGTCCTGACAATGATAAAAAAAAATTACGCTCTTCCTTGTTAAATGAAAGAATAAAAAAATGCTCTTGATTATGTCTACTGCCACCCTCTCTAGTCATTCATCCCTCCACTTCTTATCTTGGTTTCTTGTACTTACAGTTTCTCCCTCTTCCATTCTAATGTAATAATTGTAACAATAACAATAATTTCTCTCATTTATACTATTCATTTGAGCAGTTTTCTACTTGCCTTTTTGAATAAGAATTCTCAAAAGATATTCTAGGGGATTCCCAATTAAAGATAAATAATTTATGTGTTTGACTTTTATCCTCTTGTAAAACCTCATTAAATTAATATACAACAGATTTATCTTAGTTTCCATCTAGGTCAACTTTTAATTCCCAATTTTTTGGGCTTCTGTCTATCTGCCATCATCATCACAAAAGATGTATTCTAAAGGTGAATAACCCAATTGTTCTGTACTAAGTAATCACTTGTATATATATATATATTTTTTATATACGGTTTCCACAGTTAGCATTTTCAAGCTTGGAAAGAAGACATTTCTCTATACATTATTTCATGAACCCTCTTCCAGAAAACAAAATGATTCTTTTTATATACGCTCAAGTAAATAAACCATACTGCATTGTGTGCCTTTATATAGGAAAACTCCTTGAGATGTGGTCTGAGCAATCACATGTGCTGATAAAGAACTTTCAAAAATAGAATCAGAGTTAGAAAATACATTGTATAGAAGAAATTTTATTTCTTGTAGTAAGATATAATTTAAAATACAAGAACAGGCATTTACTCATAGTCTCTAAAGAACACATGAAAAAGAGCACTACCATCATTCGCACCTCCAAAGACAATAATCTGTGCAAAATTACTCCCTTTAGAAAGTAGAGATGAAAAGAGACATGAGACCTCGAAACCCTGCCAAGCTAAGGATGAACATAAGAAGTAAACCACATGTACTGTGGGAGGCAAAGCCACAGCGGAACTGTTAGGCAAAAATAAGACCAAGCTGTGACGTGGTCCAGAGGCTCACTAACAGGAAGTTCTCAGAAATATCTGACGGGCCTCGAGGTCTGATAGGAATCGATAAAAGTTCCGAAAGTGTGGACACTGATTGGGTTCAATTGTTTGGTAATTCTCCTTAAAGAGTTGCTTTTTGTTTGAAGCACTGTCCTCCTTCAACTCTATCTTGGAAATTGATAAAAAGCAGCATAAAGAGATGAAATAACAGTGCAGGCTTTGAAGTAGAATTATTCTATTCATATGAACTTCAAGAGAACATTTGGGCTGATCCCTAGAAAAGACTACTATATATATTAGACAAGCTGGAAGGGGGAAAAGAATAAGGACTGTAAAAAAGTGTTTTATACTGTCCCTAAATGAAAAGAGCATTAAGTTCAAAACTCAGTGGGCAGTATATATATTCATGGTAGAACTGAAGATGATTTTCAGAGAAAACTAAACTAGACTTTTTTTTTATTTTTGGAGTTATAAATTGCAAACAAGTATTTTTATTATTTTATTTTATTATTTATTTTTAACATCTTTATTGGAGTATAATTGCTTTACAATGTTGTGTTAGTTTCTGCTGTACAACAAAGTGAATCAGCTATACATATACATCTATCCCCATATCCGCTCCCTCTTGCATCTCTCTCCCACCCTCCCTATCCCACCCCTCTAGGTGGTCACAAAGCACCGAGCTGATCTCCTTGTGCTATGCGGCTGCTCCCCACTAGCTATCTGTTTTACATTTGGTAGTGTATATATGTCCATGCCACTCTCTCACTTCGTCCCAGCTTACCCTTCCCCCTCCCCGTGTCCTCAAGTCTAGAGTTTCTTTTATACCTCAAATTTAGGTCTACTCTCTGGACATCCCTCCAGGCTCTGTGTTTCTCAGTATCTGATCAGTCCTGCTATGTTTAAATGCCTTGCACTGAATACAACACCACTTACCTTGTATGCTCAGCTTTCTTTTATTGACCACATGATGACTTAACATATTTAACATAACATTAAGGGATGGGAAGATACTGCTCCAAAATAAGAAATTTTAAGAGCATAAGGAGGAGAAATCTCAAATGTTGTGAGAGTGTGATGCAAGAGAGAATGGGAGCTGGGAAGGCAAGGGAAGAAAGTGCATGGATCTTCAGAGGAAGTAAAAGCGTCTAGGAACACCGGTATCATCTCTTTTATTAACAGTGCGAATGCTTGGGTTGCTATCTACTTTCTCTTTTTATTCTTCTGGGGATCCCAGTCTTATGTGCTATCCATCTGTATTTAACTTGTCTACTTTGGTCAACCATTCACTAAGTCCAGCTACTCAAAACACATGGTGAAAGTGTGGGCTACCAACATTGGCATCACCTGGGAGCTTATGAAACTACAGATACCTAAGACGCTCCCCAGACCTACTGAATCTGAACTAGCATTTTAGCTCAATCCCCAGATCGTGTTTGATCAGCAGTACTCTGACTCATTTCTGTAGATTTGGATCTCATTCTCTTTCAGGCACACACATTTAGCTCGCTTTTCCTGTATTTCATGGCTGATTTCTCAAGACTTCACTGGCCCAGTGGCTCCACACGGGCGTTATCCTGTCTTTGTCCTACAAAGGCTAATCTGCTTCCAGGGTCTATGGGCTCCAGGGGCCTGAGACCAGTCACCAAGATGTCTCAGCCCTGGGATATCAGGTAAAAATTACATATTCCACTAATTAAGAGAAACTGTTACATATTTCAAGAATAACTGTGATGGAAATTGACAGAAACTTGTTGTATTTTAAGTAATATTTACCTATCAGTGGTAGAGGCTAGATTGGAGGCGGGAGAATCTTACTTGGAAGCTATTTCTACTCTTCAGAGTTTTAAAAGTGTTGCTCCCTGTGTTTGTTTAGTTTGGGTTTTTTGTGTTTTTTTTGTTTTTTGGTTAATAAATAGTATGCAAAACTTCAACTGTATAAATAGTTTTATCTAGTTTTTGAGTAACATTCTTAGGAGAGGGAGTGTAATGCAATGAGAGTGTATACTTTATAGATAATATCGTCATCTCATTTCCTTTAGATTCCCTAGGATAACGAAGGTACAAATTTTCCTGGAATATTTCAGCATTAGGCTTCCTGAAATTTGGCAGCAGTGTGAGTGACTTCTTGAATTTCTCAACCATTTTTTCCCATTAATCTTATAGTATTTAAATTCTACGAAGAAGATACAGTAACTTAAATACTTCCTATAAATAGAACTACTCAGATTACCAACAGAAAGACTTCTTAAAATTAAATATGCAATTTAGCAAAATAGTGATCAAAGGCTATTTCCGTAGAATATTTTGGTGCTATTAAATCCCAGTATTGTGTGTAGAGCTAATACTTAAAAGTATAACCAACTTTAACAGTGTACGCATGTGTACATGCCATATATTTCCAAGATTTATTTTTCACTTCATCTTGGGTGGTCTACTACTGCCTTTTACACTACAACCAACTGATCCCAAAGTTCAGGGTTATTGAAAAGCATCATAAATAAAATCCATGTGTGCATTGTTTAAGTACCAGATGATACTTACAAAGGTTTCAGCAACTTTGCCAGTTCACTGCCAGCAAAAATCATCGATCTCTACCGTTAGTTGTACAATCACAAATGTTTTTGTAAGGTTGAATTCACCCCGATAATCTTTCCTGGCAAATTCTAGTAGGATTGTGAAAGAATTATATTATTTATGTTGCATTCACTGTTGCATGTCAAAGCAGCAGATACTATCTGTTTAAAGCAGCCCTCGAACTTCTTGTTGGACTACCTATTGTCACAGATCTATACATTCTTAAGGAAAGAATGTCTGTCCTTAAGAGAAAGTCTCTATGCTGTTTTTTCTATGAAAATGGCTTATTGATTAGCAGCAGTGTGTGGGCCTATTAAAAATCACTTCCAAAAAAAAAAATTTAGTACTGAAGTATTAGATGTTTTATGTCAATGAGATTTCAGGAAGTGGGGACTTTAAATTAAAGCTCAAGGGAGTTTCCGGTCATGGAGATTAAAAAGTGCAGTTTTCTCTTAAGCTCTCTGTAAATCATCTTAAAACACTGCTGATTTGCTAATGTGTAACACAGACTTCTAGATTTTTGTTGGGTAAAAAAGGATAAATCGGGAGCAATGGGAATGGGAGCCTGGGGGCAATTTGAGGTACAGGAATGTTTCCAAAGCAGTTTTTGAACAGTTGTAAGGACAAAATGCAGTCACTACCAAAGAGGTGCTAGTTTACAGTCCCAGAGTCATGAAACATAAGTGTTGCATTTTGTACCGCTGAGTATCAGCTTCTTGATATGACTTAATAGCAGGTTATATTTTTAGCACAAAAGGGTAACCCTTGGATAAAATCTCATATAGCATGAACAGATATGTCATTAGCCAAAACCCAGTGTTAAAGAATTTAAAACCCCAAATCTCCATTGATAGCTAATAACCTACTCCAGTCTCAGGTCACTTTGGCAAATGTGTTGTCCTAAGTTACATTTGTGACGGTTTCCTTGAACCTTTAGGAGTTGTTTCCTTGGCCAGGTACAGTGAACAGCCCATGTTTTTTATTGGTCAGTTCCGCTGCTGTTCACCATAGAATAGTGGCCAGTAGCTTATAACGTATAAATGTTATGTAAAGTGGTCAAGGTTTTAATCAGTCGGAAGTATTGGCAAATTAGAAGAACTACACTTTCCAGGAGGCTCATTATCCTTTCCACTTTGGGGCTGAAGAGAGGACCACATAGGACAAGGTTAGAGGACTCTGACCACTTTCAGAGAAAAAAGGTATCTCCCCAAGCAAAAGCAAGAGCTACATGTGGGTGAGAGGTCAGAGGAGATACCAGAAAGTGGAAGTAGGAAGAGAAGTGGAAAAGAAGGTGGATAGGGAGCTAACTTAACCTTCTTTCCTTTAGGAAATCTAAATTCTCAAAAGGAAATTTACAGTGAAGCTACAGGAAGATAATTTTAGAATTTGGGTTAATCTGAGAAATGACATGATTAAGGGATTGATTCAGGGAGTTGCTTGTCTAGCTGGAAATACAGATTCTCAAGTGTTGGGTTGTTTTATCTAGGTTCTAAAGGGCTGTGTGTATGTGCTTGTGTGTGTGTGTGTGTGTGTGATTGTGTGTGTGTCAGTTTAAACATATCCAAACTGACTAATAACCCTCTATTTATTCAAATTTTAAAGAAGGTAACTTGTAGAACTCTTATTTTCAAAGCTTAAATTGCTTGTTGGGAATCTACAGTGTTTAGGTCTCAAGCACCTATCCACTTTCCCCATCTTTGCATTTTATACGCCATTAGCTAATAGAATAGGTTATAGCTCCACTTTCACTAGGAGTGTACACTTCAGTGAGGAGAAATTCAACGGCCCCACCCTTATCACCAAATTTACAGGCAATTCATTTGGAGAAATAAAATGAGATACAGCACCTCACAGTCGTAGGTTCCTCCTATAAAGCCTTGTCCATCAAGCTGTGACTGGTGCCCCTGCTGCAACCCACCTTCAGTGCGTTCTGCTCTTCTACATCCAACCCAGCTCCAAGCCTCTACTGTGCACATCTGCACTCAGCCCAAGCTGACTATGAAACTATCACCTGAACTCCTTTGAGCTCATCTTTGCGGATACTCACACATCCAGCCCCAGACACTCGCCCTGGGAAACCACAACAGTCCCTGGTGCCACTCGCTTGTGCCATCCCCAATCCTCTAGTACCCCGATCTTGCTACTGCTGACATATACTAGTTCCTGGTATGTTTCACAGAATTGAACAATAGAAGAAATACACCTACCCAGACTTTTAAAAAAATTTCCTCAATAATCTCTTTTAAAAGAGTTTTAATTTAAACCCAGACACATTTCAGGCAAGATGAAGGTTTGTGACAAACTCTTCTGTCTCACTTGCGAGTACTAAATGCAACTCTTCTCCCTCACTTCTAGGAGTGTAGTTTTTAGAGGAGAAGGTAAAAGGAGGCCTCCAAATCTTTCTTCAAACTCCTTCCATTGATTACAGAGGAAAGAAGGTAAACCAAGTAAGCACCTTAGGATATGCTACAAATAAATGTCCTAGGGCTGTTCCAAAAAGATTTGAAAATGTGACTCAACCTCCCAGGTTGTACATAGTAACATAAGATAAATGCTATATGTGAGGGAATTACAAAAATCTAAGTGACAATATTAAATATTAAAAGGGAAGTATTTGAGGTGCAGGAAGGCTCTGCCCCAAATCTCATCCAGATTACTGCCTCTTCTGCCTGCCTACAAAGTTCACTTTACTTCCGCTTTCTCTTTCCATGAGAGACCTCTTTATTTTTGCTCATAATTGTGGATACTGAGGCTCTTGGATTATGGTTATAATCCGAGCCCACTTTTTAAAAAAATCCCGTCTTCTATAATACATTCATACCATGACCATACTCTGATTATGTTACCTTTGAGCTCTATTAATCCGAAACAAATGCATATGACAGATATCTATCACAAGCTTACAATACGTAAAAACTCATAATATTACATTATGCAAGAGTTGACACTGCACTCAGACCAGAAAAGATTGAAGTATCTTATTTATTCACCTGAAAAATATTTATCAAGTCTTTATTATGTGATAGACATGAGATATAAATCTGACTTCTGGGGGGGGTTACAACCTATAATTTAGATAAGAGTTGATACTGAAATATATAATAGAAAGCTACAAACATATTAAGAAAACAAGTTATTTACATACTACTGCAATTCATAGATCACATTGTTAAAAAAAAGAATCTCAGAACTAATTCTGGAACAACTTCGGCCGCTCAGGGAGATTCAGCATTCTTAACGTCATTATACAGAGAAATGGACAAATAGTGGAAGGCTTCGATGTTAGAGTTCATGTCTCATTATAGATTGCTTTTCATACTAATTATCACTGTCTCTATGGTGTATGAAGTTAACATAAGTATTTCTCCACGGTAATTTAAATATTTGTACAAATTTACCCATATAAAATGTTTTTGTGTACATTTTTCTGAAATTTGAGGAATAAATATTTCAGCTTGGTAACTTTCTGCTTTTTCAACTTGCCCACTATGACTTCATACCTATTAATCCCTCCTTAATAATTGTTTTGTTTTTATGTAGAACGATCCTAGGCGTTTAGATTACTCATTTCCTTCACATAATTGATGTTACGCACAATTTATATTTAGCTAAGTGTGTTCACTTTTAAAAACATACTTAGGAAGAGTTCAATCTTGAGAATGGGTTCATGCTGGGGGAAAGCACCCCAACAGGCACTAACAGGCTGTCAACTTTTCAAGAAAAGGCCTCTCAGGATATGAGTATCCAGGGATTCTGCAAAGGCCATTTTCACATGATAAAATGTCTCAGTCTGAATTTCTTGGCAACTTTTGTTTTTGACATTTTATTTTTCAAATCAAAGACATTTCAATGTGTCATTATCTTGAAGAATGTAACATTACATGAGTCCAGATGAGCATAGAAACTTAACAGAAGTTCCATGATTTTAGCCAACCTGCACCTGCCATCTTCCCTGGAGACCCACTCCTGTGTGGTTTCCTTACATGAAGTAAAAGCTTCTTAGAGACCATAGTGCAGTAATTCCCAAATGTTATGCAGTTGCAAAACCCTCTCATTGTGAGATTTTTGCCTTCCACCTCTAGCATTTTAGGAAAATTTGAAGGAATCTCAAGTTAATCTAGTCTTTCTGAAAAACCCAAGTGATGAAATTAGATAATGAGCATGGAAAGGAGATTGTAAAGTAATTATTCTCTCTTCTTTCGGGATTGGGCTGGCATTCCTGGGGAAGGAATGGCTTCTGCACATGATGTCTGCCTCTATGCCCCTGATTCACTTATCACCACTCCAAGAAAACATATTTCTTTCATTCATTCATTCATTCAGTAACTATTTGATGAGCACTAATGTATGCCAAGCATGGTCCTAGGTGCTGAATATTTAGAGGTAAAAAAAAGACAAAATTACTATACTAAAGGCTCTTACATTTCAGTTTGCGAAACAAAGAAACATTAAACACGTAGATCTTTAGTATCCAGTAGCTCACAATTTTCTTTAGCACCAAGCAAAGTATTTTGAACATAGTAAGTGTTTAGTAACTATTTGCTAAATGAAAGATATAGTGTGGCTTTGTTATTTACTAGCAAGCTACTTATCCTTGCTAAATGGGAATAACAATAGAGCTCTACTGGGTTTCCATAAGATTTTTAAAAATGTATTTAATATGTGAGTCACGGTATCTTGCATATAGTAAATGGTGGAAAGTATCAGTTCGCAAAATTATGCACAATATATTATAAATGTATGGAAAATGAAGGCAAGGAGTTAGTGATGTTCTGGTAGGTGGTTAGATAAGTGGGGTTGGCTGGACCTAAATACATCATAAAGAATGGAAATAAAGACATCTTATTCCTTCTTCCCCTTCAAGAATGGTACTTGACAATTTACAATTGAAAACAAAAGATACGAAGGAGTTAAAGAGATTTCAGCTAATAATTTGAATCAGCTTGACTAGTGATGGCAATAGCTTTGTAACATGGGAAATAGGTCAGTGTATATGTGAAAGCCATAATGGTTAACCAGGCAGTTCCACAGCTGTAGCTAGAAGTTAGTCTTTTCCATGTGGCTTTAATATACAAACTGAAGTGGCAAAAGTACTCAGAAGGGCAGATATAACTTGGAGAATAAAAATGTATTACAAGTACCAAAACTGATTATATTATTTGATAGTGCACTATTTGCACGATGTCCCCTCCCTTTTATCGTTGTTAATAAGTAAGTTTTGATTATAATATACACCATAGTTCATTAATTCAACAAATGTTGAGTGTTTCTAACGTGCCAGAAAATGTGTGAATACGTTAAACTGGAATACCACACAGAAATCCTTTAATACGAAACAAACTTCTCCATAAGTTATCATGACAGAAATTCTCAGCTAACTGACCCTTAAAATCCTTCCATTTAAATGGATTCCTGTTGTCCAACCATATAAGAGCTTTCACTTGCATATTTTGTGCCATGAACATAGAATCAAGTGGGAAGTGGCACCACTCAGTTTGGATCTCGACATCTGTCCTTCTTCAAATTAAAAAACTCGGGGTGGGGGGAATGACACATGATAAATCTATGATAGTTTCAATCAGTGTCAGTTGATAGAACTTAACTAATACTATTTGAGGTTCTAATTACATGAATAGAGTCAAGGTGTTTGACATGTGTAGATTCCATACACGAACTTAGTTCATGCAGTAAATTCACCTATTTTTATTAAAAGGTAAGAAGGTGCCATAAATCACAAAATTATAATCCTTCACTAATGGAGAGCCAAAATAAACAAATAAATAAGTGCACTAGCAAATGCTGAATAATTAAACCTACATCCCAGAAATATTTCTTTAGCCTCTAAAGCCTTACTTGTTAGAAAACATACCATGAGAAAGTATGCTTTTCTTTCTAAACTTTCTCATGAGCTATAGAGAATAAAACCTGGTTGGATAGGGGAAAGGAAGTAATATAAAATCCAATGAATACATGGGATAGATTAACATGGAGAAATGTGGATAATCTACTTATGCAGGAACATTTTCTTAACAACAGCTCTTTTCTACCACTATCTCTTAACTCTGAAATCCCAGTGGAATTGAATATTATATTTTCTTATTTGAATTGATTCCCTAAATTTTTTGTTAATTGACAAAGCTGATATCGTATGAATTCTCCAAATGACTGTGGTTTCAAATGAGAAGTACATTTATAAAAGAACTTTAATTCCTCTACTTTTGAAATGAGAAGACTATTAATCTTAATTACATATTATTATAGCGCCTAATATTTTAAAACTGAGGAGTAACTTTAAAAAGAGTAAAATCAAACTTTTTTAAAATAAGACTTTCCCATTAGGATACAACAAAATTATGTTTTAAATATAGTGAATTTTTCTCCGAAGTATTTAAAGCTTGTTTTATTTAAAAGATATTGTCTTCTTATTCACCGCTAAGTAACTCAACTCTGAAAGCTACCCAGTTATACATCTGGAGTCAGCTACATAACAAAAATACCGACTGTCTGAAATACTCGGGCAAAAGCTGAACCTGGAATTAAACTGTGGATAAATTTCAATTCACAATACCTCAACCATCTCTCAGTTTTATCAGTACTTCCTAATTAATTCAATACGTTTTATTACCTTAAGGGTTTATTACCTTTAATGCAGTCTATTGAAAGCAAAAAAAATGATATAACAGGAAAATGGAGGAATATTAAAATATTTGTGCAAAAATATGCAGAAAATAATCTCAGAAGTATTATAGATTATCAAATACAATTTTTAGAAAGATGTAAAATGTCATTAAAAACACATCAATCTACAATGATGTTACGTGAAGAATTTCCATCTTACTATCTAATGAATACCCTAAATTATCTAAAAGATATAAAAGGGAACTTCAACTTAATGCTTTCATATAATTAAATTGTAGCGATCTTTTAAAATGTATTTTTCTTCTCATAAACAATAGAAGCATTAGAAATCTATGCCACAGATGAGAAAACACAAACAGGTTTCTTCAATAAGATCTGGCTCAGGAAAACCCATTTGAGCTCTATCTAATTAGGATTCTTTACTCAGGCTATTTTGGACCACGTGTTTATGAAGAATACCAGTAACAGAATGGTTTGTAAAATCAAATATAGTGAACCCAGGCAGAAAAAAATATAATAAAGTTGCTTCAGAAACGCACCTGCCACACAGATTTGTCTCCAGCAAAACAGGCAGGGTAGTCTGACACTGAGCTAAGATAGAGCGACATATTTTAAGCAAGATTTCACACAGCTCACAAGACAAAGAGATGAAGTCAACAGCAGATGTGTAAAGAACGAAAAACCAGCATAAAGGCCTTGTGTGCTCAGATAACCATACCATAAGAAGCCAAGAGACTCAAACACAAACCCTTAACCAAAGCACCACTATCCTCCCAGTAAGAGAGTCCCTGAACTCAGATGAGGAACACAGAGGAAACTGACAATGAACACAAAAGCAAAGGCAAGTATTGAATCTTGATTCTTCAAAGGCGTAGGTCATATTATTTAATTTAATCTTTTTCTTATCTTCAGAAAAACTTCCTGATGTACTTCTTTTCTAGCACTCATTATATTATATATCTATATAGAGATATACTCTATATTTTTATCTGACTGGCATCTTAGCCAGATGTTGAGCTTTGTGAGAGGGAAAAATCCTCTATTGATCTTTATATCCACAGCTTCTAGCTTAGTTCCAAACATATAATAGAAAGTACTCAGTAGATGTTTAACTGATTGATTTGTAGCTCATGTACTACTAGAAACCTGTTAAATTTTCTTATCAAGTATATTATAATCAGCAGTGCCATCTCTGAGTATGAATGAGAAATGTGGTGCTTGTATAGATACAGTATCAAGTGTATTTAATGTAATATACCACAGCACTGGACAAAAAGGCATAGTGACCACACACTAAAATCTTCCCTCACATTGCACCCTAGAACTGCATATATATATGTTTTTAATTGCACAAATGTAGAACCATACTCAGAAATAAGGAAAGTTTCAGAAGATCAAAAGTGAGTTATTCCTGACAGACTGAAAGGAGACAAATTTTGATCAAATAGAAGAATGTGAGCTCAATAAACTTTTGGAAGAGTATGATTTTTAAAACCTGACAGGAGCAAAGCCACAGAAATTCCATGGTGGATGCCTGGAGTGGGAGGGAGCTGAAACAACTGTAGTGTGATAAATTAGGGTACCACCAAGGAGATAGTCTATCTGCCAGCTCAAGCACATTTCCTGTCCCTCTGCCATCGCATATGACACATCCCTCTCCACCAAGATAAGCTGTAGCATTAGTGTTTATCTCAAGGTGGACTTGTAGGTTGGATACAAAAGACAAGGAGCTAGGCAGCTGGCAATGCTAGAGAAAAACTGGGGGGGGGAAAAGCCCAAAATAAAAGGACAGAAACACCTCTATATAAGGTTAATCTGGCCCTTCTACCAGAATCACTGAAAACTGAGTAGTAAAAGAGCCAGTTGTAGTTTGAGTGTTCTACCCGCAGATAGACTTCATAAACTAAAAGAGCCAAACACCTGAAAGGGAAGCTGAACTACAGATAAGACCATTTTCAGAGATCACAAGACACCTTAGGAGAACCAGCCACAGGAAAGAGAAACAACAATCATGGGAACTTAAACCAGAGAAAGAAGATCAGATAGAGCAGTGATTATCAACCACTGCTGCATTGGAATCGCTTTAGAATGTGTTGAGACCTCAATATCTGAGGGTCAGATATTATGATGTACTTGGTCCAAGGTGCTACCTGGGGGTTAGGTGTTTTTTTTTTAAAGTTCCCCAAGTGATATTAATGTGCAGCTAAAGATGAAATCTTTTGTGATAGGGCAGCCATAACAGGAATTTAAAACACATATGCACCTTCATAGAGTTAAAAGATTGCATCTATGATGCCTATTATGATATTCAAAGATCCTTTTAGGATTTATGATATTATCTTTATCCTCTGCTAGTTTTCCTCTGTTACCACTGACTATTATTGGGGGAGAGAGAGGTTTGAATAAAGGGAGGCTGTGTTGAGTTAGGGTATCTCCCAGGGATTTCCTAGAGATTAACCAAATAAAGGCCGCATAAAGTAGAATTACCTGCTTGTATTCAACAAGGTCCGGTGTCTGGTCTTTACATGCTCAGAAACGTGATCTGCCAGATTTCAAGATCCAGTGTACTCAGGGATGCTGTCTCCAGACTACCAAATGCAATTCGGAAAGAAAATGGACAATTGATTAATTTTCAACAAGAAATATAGTTGTGAATGAGATAGAAAAGCATGCAGAGGAAGATTTTCATTTAGCATGGAATCAGAACAAAAGGAATTAGTCATGTGCCTCAAATGTTTGAGGGCCTCAGCTGTAATTATTGGAAGCACTTTCTCGTTCATTTGTTAGAAATAAGGATTGACTGAATTCCTCTTTTGTGTCAGTATGACACATAAATGTATAGACAGCGTTTCTTGTCTCAGGGAGATGGCATTCTAGTGGTAGGTGGGATGAAGAAGATAATAAAGAAATTAATACATAGATCAATAAAAATATCGAAGTGAGTACAGTGGGTTAAACAGTACCCTCCCGCAGCAAAATCCATGTCTACCCAGAAACTCAGAGTGTGACCTCATTTGAAGACAGGGCTTTTGCACAGGTCATACTGTTTGGATTGGGCCCTAAATCAAATAACTGGTGTCCTTATAAAAAGAGGAGAGGATACAGAGAGGCACACAGAGAAGAAAGCCATGTGAAGATGGCGGGAGGCCGAGATTGGGAGTTGTGCTTCCACAAGGCAAGGAATGCCAGGAGCCACCAGAAGCTGGAAGAGGAGAGGAAGTAACTCCCCCCCACACACAGCCTCATAGGGAGCACAGCCCCTCCAGCACCATCGTTTCAACCTCCAGTCTTCAGAACGTAACACCTGGTTTGTGGTGATTTGTTGTGGTCGCTGCAGGAAACTAATACAGCAGTGATCCGCTGTAGATGTAGAATTAAAAAGACAACGGTGGGACGGAAAGTCAATGAATGACATGGATTCTGGGATTGAAATGAGAATAAAGAGCAAACCACCAACAAATGATAGTAATAATGCTCAAGGTAGAAGACATGGCCACAGCAAAGATTCTAAGGCCGTAAAAAGTGTGCTGCCTTCCAGAAACCACAATCAGGCCAGTGCAGCTAGAGTTCCATGGGCCGAGGGCAGAAAGGTAGGAGACCAGGTTAGAGAGGAAATCAAAAGGCAGGTAACATAAGGATTTATATAGATTTTAATTTCAAGTGCAATTTGAAAATGTTGGGAAATCTTAAAATAAGCAGAAAATGGACTCAATCTGATTGAGGATTTTTAAAAGATCCTTCTGATTGCTGTGGAGAGAATGTATTTTTTTCAGTTAACCCTTTGACAACTAGCATATGGTCACAGTGAGGGATAACTTGGGATACAAACAACATGTCGTTTCTAGATCTAGCTCTTTGCCGGTCACTGGTAGCATGTTTTAGTATCAGTGAAATGGCAGTAGGAAAGCTGGAGAATATGGAAGGAGAAAGATCACAACACTGAACAACTGTCACGAGTAGCAGGCTGCTTCTGCATTTGCTTTTCATCCACTCTCATTAGCAGCTACTGGTTTTCTGAAGAGTGCAGGGCTAAGACCCATAGCTTATCAGATGGTGCTACTGTCATACGCTCGAGATAAGAACTTAGAGAAGTCCCGTTTCTTTATTATGTGTCCTATTTCTCACAGGAAGAGTCAAGCAGCAGTAGTATTTCTAATTAACTGCACCTGAGAATTTGAGATTTCCTAAGAAACGACCAAAAGAATGCTAACTTGGAGTGATGGTTACTGGATATCCAATCCAAAAGGTGAGTTATGTTGTATTACATAAAGAAAGAAATGCTGTAACAACTTACCTGTATATATGTATATAAACTTGAATGCTAGTGATTCTAATATTTATAATAACTCTGAAAGTTTCCAGTGTATAGCTTCAGTATTTATACAGTCACTAAAAGGGAAATGAATAACAGGTAAGTACTTTGTTCTACTAATAAGAAACAGTGTGGAAATACAGGCAGATAATATGTTGTGCCCCAGTGAATTTCCCAGCACGTACTGTTGAGAATAACAGCTAGTGAAGGCATGGTTCTCTGGTCACCTACTTCAGAAAAAAAAAAATCTGGGGAACTTGTGCTCACCTGGGGAACTTGCTCTCATCAGCTAATTTTGAGAACAGGATAAAGGAAATTGTGTCCCAGGCAGCCTGACATGAGACAATGGGGCAGTCTCCTTATTGCTTAAACATACGGCATTATGCAGAGCCGTTCTGCACTTGCCTTCTCACAAAAAGCGAAATCAGCCTCAAAGACCAGTGACGATATTGCAAAAGAGGATTTATTGAGCTTCATTACATCTTGAAAGGATTAGCTGCACCTGCACATAAAGAATCTCAGTCGGTTCAGATAAACAGGCTGAAGGCGCCTGCTTTATTATACAGCTTTCAAGGGGAGATCTGTGACTGATACTCCTGAAGATGTGCAAAGCCTCCGGGTTCCCTGGCAAGGAGCAAGAGTGCCATCTTCTGGTAGAAGAGACTGAGAACGTGGGGAAGGCTTTTCTTGAACTTGTTAGGAAAGAATGTTATTAAATAAAGAATTTTCATTTCTTTGAAGCTGAATTACAGAACTGTTGAACATATCATTTCCTCCTCAGGATTTTATTCCACTCTCAATTACATAAAATGAAGTAAAAATACACTCCAAGAAGTAAAGTGGGAAGAAGGAGGAAAAAGGACAAAGGAGTATCTTTTGACAGAGAACATTAACAGAGAAGTTCTAGTTTTAGGGTTGAGAGTTATTTCCCCCTATCTAGTTTTTTCTTTCTTCTTGTAAATACCTTCAGGTAAATTAGCTATTATATAATTTGGAAACTCTTGATAGTTAAAACATAATGTTCTCTGCTCAAGACATTAATGTCAACATTTAGAATTAGAGCAAGCATGTATCAAATAATAAAAAAGCATAATAGCTTTTTTTTTTTTTTTTTTTGGCGGTACGCGGGCCTCTCACTGTTGTGGCCTCTCCCGTTGCGGAGCACAGGCTCCGGACGCGCAGGCTCAGCGGCCATGGCTCACGGGCCCAGCCGCTCCGTGGCATGTGGGATCTTCCCAGACCGGGGCACGAACCCGCGTCCCCTGCATCGGCAGGCGGACTCTCAACCACTGCACCGCCAGGGAAGCCCCATAATAGCTTTATTAATGTTAAATTATTGCAATTATTTCTTTGTTCGACTTAAAACATCACTCACGCGAGGTAAGTTTGCACCTTTCTCTCAATTTCTGACCTATACTTTTTTTTTTTTTTTAATTAATTACTTTTGGCCGTGTTGGGTCTTCATTTCTGTGCGAGGGCTCTGTCTAGTTGCGGTGAGCAGGGGCCACTCTTCATCGCGGTGCGCAGGCCTCTCACTGTCGCGGCATCTCTTGTTGCGGAGCACAGGCTCCAGACGCACAGGCTCAGTAGTTGTGGCTCACGGGCCCAGTTGCTCCGCGGCATGTGGGATCCTCCCAGACCAGGGCTTGAACCCGTGTCCCCTGCATTGGCAGGCAGACTCTCAACCACTGTGCCACCAGGGAAGCCCCTGACCTATACTTTACACAATATGCCTTAAACATCCATATTTTAATCTTTATTTGAACCATTACATTGAAATAATTCTACTTGGTTTACAAAATATACTTTGTTCCTAACTACATTTAACAGTTCTAGAGTCCTCACTTAACTAGTGGTTCACATAAATTCTCCATAAAATTTAGCTGTGATCAACATAGCCAAGCACTTCCCAGATCTCCCTTCAAAGAAGGGCTTGTTATCCCAGACTTTAGCTTCCAGCCTCTTTAGGGCTCCAGTCCCGCCATGGCTGACATCCAATGACAGGTAGATACAGGAATATCAAGACCTGCTATTTCTGCCTAATTTTGGACCACTCTAATGGGCCACCTTGGCCCCAGAGCAACTTGTAAGGTTGACAGAAGTCAACCTTCCAGCATGAATTCCATCTCTTCCCAATCCTGCTTGCTTACCCTCCCTGACACAGGTTAATCTCAGTGGCATTCCCTAATGAACAACTTGTTTGCAGGCTCACTCCATCTCAGCGTCTGCTTCCAGGAGAATTCAAACAGCCGCTCCAGTTGAAGGACAGCCTCGTTATAACCAGGTACTTTGTTTTGTCCTCTTCTATGGAAAAATATGTTATTTTTAACTTAAAAATGATTTATCTCTCATCAAATCTTATCAAATACTGTGAGATGCATGGTTTTTGGCCATTATGTCTATTTTATATCACTGAAATATTTTACATAATCCTGTATGTGTATTGCATATGTATGTGTGTGTATTGGTATGTTGATCTAAGTTTGAAATCCTGAACAGTTTCTTGGATTAATGTTTTAAATTCTAACTAGTTTAACTATAGATCATGGATGCTTAAAATATGTATTTTAATATAATATGTGCCATAAAGACTTTGAGCTCTTAATAATTTGAGATGATAGATTGATCTGAAATATTTTATCTTTGCAACTTAATAAAGTACACTCAGTCCCTCTAGTTTTTTTTTAAAAAAAGGACTAGAATTAGTATTTTTAAGTGGAAGGAAAATGCCCTCTAGTGGTAAATATTAATAAGCTTTATTTTTAAAGCATTAAACTCAATGCCTTGTTTAAGGCATAGTTAAGTGTCTACCATGAGCTAAGCCCAGGATACAATTATGAATAAAGTAGAAAGATTAAAAAACCTCTTTTAATGTGCATTCTAGTAAGAGAGACAAATTTTTAAAAAGAGAATAATTAAAAGAATTGTGTATTTAGTGAACATGATAAAGGGAACGAACGGGATTTTGAGATAGAGAACAGTTAAGGGGAAACTTGCTTTATTGTCAAATACTACTTACTCCTTCATTTCTAGGAAGCTTCAATCTTCTCATTTATATTTTGTGGAATAAGGATGGTTGTCTTTGTTGCTTTTGCTTTGTTTTAAAAATTTGAGGCATGTGAGTGTATGAAACTAGAATCTCAAATCCGAAAAAGAACTCAAAGCTAAAATAGTTGTCTAGAGACATTCTGAAATACTATTTCATGTACACAACATCTGAAATGTTATGTAGCAATTGTGCAGGTTTTGCAAAATAACAAAGAAGTAAGAGGAAAACCATTGTATTACCAGTAGAAGGGTTTCACAAATATAAAATAATTCAGAGTCTTCATCTCACTACAAGAACATAATCTCACCAGTATAAAGAAATAATAGCTTATGGAAATCCTCATAATTGTATCAATTATATGAGCACTGAGCAAAAGAAAAATGAACTTCTTCAAGATCCTACACGATCCCACTGCCTTCATTATTGATGTTCCCTGGCCTCTTTCAAATTTTGTTCCAGGATTAGACCCAATGTGCTGCTCACAAATTGCTCCCTGACAATTTTGATCTCCCCAAACACATTTCCACAGTGATGTGGTCTATTAGATTCTGCATTTCTAACAAGTACCTAGCTGATGCCAGTGCTGCTGGTCCAGAGAACACACTTTAAGTGAAAGAAAGAGACCATCCCCACCTATGGGTACTTAACTTAAAAAAAACTGGGTAGGCAAGAATCAATATTCTCAAGATGTCAGTTCTTCAACTTGATCTATAGATTCAATACAATAGCAGTCAAAATCCCAGAAAGTTATTTTATGGACATCGACAAACCGATTCTAAATTTTGTATGGAGAGGCAAAAGGCCCAGATAGCCAACATAATCTTAGAGAATGACAAAGTTGGAAGACTGATACTACCATACCTACTTCAAGTTACTATCATTAAAATTAAAAACTTCTGCTCTGTAAAAGACAATGTCAAGAGAATAAAATAGATAAACCACCTACTGGGAGAAAATATTTGCAAAAGATATATCTGATAAAGGACTGTTCTCCAAAGAACACTTAAAACTCAACAATAAGAATACAAACAACCCAGTTAAAACATAGACCAAAGACTTTAGCAGACACCTTACCAAAGAAGATATACAGATGGCTAAATGTGTATTGAAAGATGCTCCACAACATATAACATCAGGAAAATGTACATAAAAACTACAGTAAGAAACCACTACACATCTATTAGAATGGCTAAAATCTGGAAAACTGACACCACCAGATGCTGAGAAGGATGTGGAGCAACAGGAACTCTCATTCATTGCTGGTGGGAATGCAAAATGGTATAGTCACTTTGGAAGACAGTTTAGTGGTGTCTTACAAAACTAAACATACTCTTACCATACAAACCAGCAATTGTGCTACTTGGAATTTACTTTAAGGAACTGAAATTTTATGTCTACACGAAAGCCTGTACTCAGGTGTTTATGGTAGCTTTATTTATAATTGCCAAAACTTGGAAACAGCCAAGATATCTTGAAGTAGCTGAATGAGTAAACTAGGGTATATTTAGACAATAGAATATTATTCAGTGCTAAAAAGAAATGAGGTATCAAGCCCTGAAAATACACGGAAGAAGCTTAAATACTAATAGTAAGTGAAAGAAGCCAATCTGGAAAAGCTACATGCTGTGTGATTCCAAATATATGACATTCTGGAAAAACTACTGAGACAGTAAAAAGAACAGTGGTTTCCAGGGGTTGGGGGGTGGAGAGGAGGGATGCAAAAGTGGAGTTCACAGGATTTTTAGGGCAGTGAAACTATGCAATATGATACTATGGATAGATGAAATTATATATTTGTCCAAACCCATAGAATGTACAGCCCCAACAGTCAATTCTCGTGTAAACTATGGACTTCAGGTGATAATGATGTATCAGTGTAGGTACATCAATTACAACAAATGTACCACCTTGGTGGAGGATGTAAAAATGTGGGAGGCTGTGTGTGTTTTGGGTCAGGGATATATGGGAAATATATACCTACCTTTCTCTCAATATTGCTGTTAAACTAAAACTGATGTAGAAAATTAAAATCTTAAGAAAACTAATAAGAACAAAACACTCTGTTTTAGGATGTCTTTAGGCTAGATGTAGATTGAATCCTACCAGCTTGGTATTCTTTCATCAAGGTTAAGGTAGCAAGACCTAATTGTATGTCTTCTCACAAATGTAATCTCAGTGCTCAGCCCGGTGCCTGATCCAGGACTGATAGCTGTTTATAAATAAGTAAATGACTGATGAATCCATGGAAATGCATGGGGGAAGGAGTTTCTCGTAACATCGAAAGAGTAATTGATATTCTTTTTATTTTTGGAGCATGTTTTGCCCAACATCATGCACATTTCTTCGTAAATGTTGCTCTTTTCCCGTCTCCTCTGAATGGGAGCATCTTTTTTTTTTTTTAATGATTTGCAAAGGATGCTAGGCAACTCCAAATTTTCTAGTTTATAAAACATTCAATAAAGCACAGAATTCTGGTGTTAGCTCAGGTAAATAAATAATTCACAACAAACATTCTTACAGCTGAAGATAAAAGAAAGTGTGAAATACGAGGCCTGGCAAAGTAATATGAGTGCAAAAACATTGGAATAGAATGCATATGGGCATCACATTTTTAAAATCCATTTTTTTCCCCTTAGAATTTAGGGAATTAGGGCTTCCCTGGTGGTGCAGTGGTCGAGAGTCCGCCTGCCGATGCAGGGGACACGGGTTCGTGCCCCGGTCCGGGAAGATCCCACGTGACGTGGAGCGGCTGGGCCCGTGAGCCATGGCCGCTGAGCCTGAGCGTCCGGAGTCTGTGCTCCGCAATGGGAGAGGCCACAACAGTGAGAGGCCCGTGTACCGAAAATAAATAAATAAATAAATAAAATAAAATAATTTAGAAAATGAATATTTAGAATCAGAAAGAAATCACAACAAATAAATTAGTTTTTAAAGTTGCAATAATACAAACATTATAAAATCCAGTACACTTTGGTTTTATTATTTGACTGTCAGACACACTTTTTTTTTAAATTTTAAGAGCTTGAGCGAAAATTGATTTGAACCAGGCAGCACCAAACCAGAGGTGGTTAAACCTCTGGAGCCAAGGGAACAAGTTAGAAAGAGAAAGTGGAAGCAAAGAAAGGAAATTATTGACTGGCTAGAGTACAATGCCTAGATGGCTGTTTGTGATTGGTTTTCCTGAGTATTTTGATTTTGTAACCTTGAGGCATTTACACGCTTAGATTTTGGTTTGCTTACACAAGCCATCACGGAATTAGAGCCACCTCAGTCTGGTGGCCTCCTTGTTTAGCTAATTTAACAATTCCCCCTGTTTGCTCATCCTTTCATACATGAGAGATTGGCCAACAATTTGGTATCAACCCTCCTCTCAGTCACCATCATAGTTAAGCTGTTCCTGTCTCATTGTGAAACTCTCAGGTTATGAGGTCAGATCTGGAGGAACTATTTTTGCTGTTTATCTTTTGGTTCATCTCGTTTCTGTTTCTCTAAGAACAGTGAGACCATCTGAGGTAACGTTGACGGCTGTGAAGAAGCACTTAAGACCTTTGAGCAAGCATAGCACACCAGGGAGACTCCAATGGTGACTATTAGAAGGAAAACACCAGGAGATTGAAGTATACTCTGTAGCCAGGGCCCCCATGAACCAAACCAGTCAGTATCAAATAAGTCAAAGCATGTACCTGAAGGGGAAGTAACCTGTGTTAGCCAAGTGCCTTGTTTGTTAACTTCTTGTATTTGCTACAATACCAGAGGTTTTGCGCCAGGTACAGCAAAAGTTATTCTCTACGGCAGAGACTCCTTCTTGGTCAGCCAATAAGTAATCTAAAGCAATCCTATTGTCTAAATCCACCTTAGCAAGAAAGTCTAGCAAGTTTTGTTGTGCAGGTTTTAATTGTCTGACACATGTTTAATAACACTTTTTTCTTACATTTTTGGCTGAATACATTTTGATTACCTCTTAATTGAACAATAATTTCTAATAGGATTTACTATAGAGATAATAGAAAATATACTTCTGTTGGGACTATTTCAGCCTCACAACTTGTTATCACTTAATATCATGTAAGTTTTAAGATTGTTGTCAAATTGGGGGGGAAAAAACTATCAAGTTTCTTCCCACATAAGCCATAATATTGCAGGAGTCTATCCTCTTATAGTAGTGTATTATAGGTTTTATATTATTTTCATCAAAGGTGTTTTCAAATGTGTGCATATGATTCATTTCTCTTGAATAACTTGATCATCATGTAATCAAGGAGCCTATTCATTACTTACACTCTTCCTCTTACATTACTGCTTTTACTGTTGATCTAAAATGTTTTGTTTTAATTCACTTCTAAATATCAGAATGACTTCTATTGATGTGGTGCATCCCTATCATTTTGTTTTATATTTCATTTTTATCTGAATTTTCTCTCAGGTTTTAATAAATACATTTTAGAGTGACAAAAGAAGGTACACTTCAGATATATCCCAGTCAAGAATCTGTAATTTCTCTCTTGTTTAATTAAGCATTCCAAACCATCTTTCCAAATTGCAATTAAAATAGCACACTTCAGCTTTATCAACCTTTAAATACATTTTTTGCATATCGTTTATGTGCTGGTTTAACGCTCAGATCTTCAAAAATACATTAACAGCTTTATAATGAGGAGCAGACTTTCTCTTTAGACAAAAATCCAAGTTGTCAAATGTGTTTAAGATAAACCAAAGAGAAAACTTGTAATTGTGGAAAAATACCGAAGCAATATTTCTGGTACTATGGCAATAGCTTTTTACTTTAATGACATCAAGGTTAGGAGCTGCTCATGGCGCATATTCTGTGTATTTAGTGGTGTTTTTATAGAATGCTTGCAGCTCTTAAAAGTAACATTGTCATATGACAGACTATGAATATTATTCATAGGTAGGTTACAATCATGCTACTTTTCTGGTGATCAAAAAAATCATGCAGAGGGTTTTCCCTTGTAGCAGTAGGACACAGTAATTATCAATGATTAGGATTTGTTACATGATGCAAAATCTACAGCTATGAGTAATAATTGGTTTCTGGTTTATTTATTTGGACCAGTATTATATACACTCTCATAATTTCTATTAATCTTAAGAATTTTTTAGATTAGTTACATTTTTTTCACTTTAATGCTTTCCAAGTGCTCATACAAAAATGAACCATATTCAACTCTAACTCAATACTTCATATAAAGTTTTCATTTTTTGTAGAACATCAATTTTCATCTTGACCACTGAAGGCAAACATATTTTGCCTCAAAATGTATAACTGAAACTCTTTTTTCAGTATTTCAAAAAAAAATGAATATTTCTGTTTCTACATATAAGGAGCTTGGAAGTCACCACTTTATCCTAACAAGTGAAAAGCTGAGCAGACTAAAAAAATCACCAACTCTACATGGATCCAGAAGAAAGAGCAGGACACAGGGCAAACTGCTGCCGCCAAGATTGAAGAGACAGGCAAGTACAGGGAGTCTCAGCTCATCACTAGATCAGAGACTTGTGAGTCTCTGCAACAGAAACCAGTGCCCGGGCATGAAAACCTGAACTCTAACTGATGAATTGCTGAAGGCTCATGTAGACAAGTCTGAGAGTTAAAAATTCTGCGGGACCTAGTCATAAGGGGCCGCCACAATATTGTGAGATTTATCTCCAGGTAAATCTTACCATGTGGCCCAGCAATCCTGTTCCTTGGTATTTACCCAAAGGCGTTGAGAACTATATTGATACAAAAACCTGCTCACGAATGTTTTTAATTGCCAAAACTTTGAAGCAACCAAGATGTCTTTCAGTAGGTGATGGATAAATCAACTGTGGTACATCCAGACCAGTCCTGAAAGATACTGCCACCTATCTGGCACCGTAATTGAATCTTCAAAAGGCTATTCCACTGTTCCGTTAAGTCAGCTGCTTCAGGATGACGGGGAACGTGGTAAGCCCAATGGATTCCACAAACATAGGCTCTACTGTTGCGCTTAATTTGCAGTGACTTGAGTTCCTTGATCAGAAGCAATGCCATGTGGAATACTATACGGTGGATAAGACATTTCATAAATCCATGGATGGTAGTTTTGGAAGAAGCATTTCATGCAAAGAAGGCAAATTCGTATCCACAGAAGTGTGGCTTCCAGTGAGAACAAAATGCTATCCTTTCCATCATGATTAGCAGTCCAGTGTTATCAACCTATCACGAGGTAGCAGTCCAGTGACCCTGAGGAACAGTGCCATATTGGGGCCAGTGTTGATCTCTGTTTTTGGCAGACGGGGCGCTTTGCAGTGGCAGTAGCCAGATTGGCCTTGGTGAGTAGAAGTCCACGCTGTTGAGCCCGTGTATAACCTCTCTCCTTGCCACCCTCACTACTTTGTTCATGAGCCCATCGGGGAATGACAGGAGTGGCTCAGGAAGGAAGCTGATTAATACCCACAAACTGGGTCATCAGATCCACTTCATTATTAAAATCCTCCTTATGTGGGACTCAAATATCTTCATATTTTCTGTCCATTCAGAAAGGTCTGTCCACAGACCTTTTTCTCAGACTTCCTTATCACTAATTTTCCAGTCGTACTACTCTCAAGTCCCTCCCGATTCATCCAACTCCCTGGCCACAGCCATGTTGGTATACACTCACACGTCTGGCCATTTCTCCTTCCAAGCAAACTAAGCAAGCAAGTGCAGTGCTTAAAGTTCTGTTCACGGGCCTTCCCTGGTGGCGCAGTGGTTGAGAGTCCGCCTGCCGATGCAGGGGACGCGGGTTCGTGCCCCGGTCCGGGAAGATCCCACATGCCGCGGAGCGGCTGGGCCCGTGAGCCATGGCCGCTGAGCCTATGCGTCCAGAGCCTGTGCTCCGCAACGGGAGAGGCCACAACAGTGAGAGGCCCGCATACCGCAAAAAAAAAAAAAAAAGTTCTGCTCACTGCATGGATTTCCATTTATCATTGCCCTTCAGGGATGTCCCAGAAAGAACTGTAGTGCTACAGATTTACACTTTTGGGTGATGTCTACATTATCTCCCAGAACAAGATGTAAACCAAGACTGAGGTTTCTCTTCCTCAGTCTAGTGATCATAGGGGACTCCCCATGATGACATAGATGCAGACTGGGAGAGAAAAAGTAATATAGCAGGAGCGGGAACCATGGGCATCTGGGCCACTTTCTTACGTAACTAAGTTGTGTTCTCGCAACCCAATCTTACATATAACACTTCCATTTGATGATGGAGTGCCACTGCTGTGCACACCCACCTTTATAGCTTGGGGAGTCAGACATGGCCAGTTCATCATGGGAAGCTTAGGTCACATGGTAGCTTGATCTCTTCTAAGCCCTAATAGCAAGGCAAAAGTAGTTTCCGAAAGAAGAATAGTTATCCACAAGAAGGGCAGGGCATTGCTCCAAAATCTTCAGTGTCTTTGCTGTGGTTCACCGATAGGGCCCTGTTAAAGGTTCCAAATAGCATCCCTGCCTCTGACACTTCAGGAGCCACTGGATCTGGCCCAAATGACAGAACAGCTTGCACAACAGCCTGGACTTGTTACAGAGCTTCTCTCATATTGGGCTGTACTCAAAACTAGCAGCTTTTGTGTTACTCAGTAAATGGGTCAGAGTCGCACATGTAAACGAGGAATATGTTGCCTCCAAGTGCAGAGGCCCACTAGGCATTGTGCCTCCTTTTGGTTGCAGGAGGAGCCAGATGCAGCAATTTATCCTTTAACTCAGAAGGGATATATTGACATGCCTCATACCGCTGGACCCCTGGAAATTTCACTGAAGTAGAGGCCACTAATTTTTTGTTTAATTTATTTCCCACCCTCTGACACACAAATGTCTTACCAATAAGTCTAGAGTAGTTGCTATTTCTTGCTCACAATGTCCGATCAGTATAATATCATTAATGTAATTAATGTGATTTCTTGTGGAAGGGAAAGGCAATCAAGATCCCTAATGTGGACTAAATTATAACATCGGGCTGGAGAGTTGATACACTCCTGAGGTAGGACAGTGAGGGTATTTTGCTGGCCTTGCCAGCTGAAAGCAAGGGTGGTCAATACCAGTAGACACAGAGAAAAAAGCATTTGCTCAGCTAACAGCTGCATACCACATACCAGGGGATGTGTTAATTTGCTCAAGCAATGAAATAAAATCTGATAGATTTGCAATTGGTGTCAACACCTGATTAAACGTATGATAATCCACTGTCATTCTAACAAGATACATTTTCTGCAAAAGCCAAATAGGTGAGTTGAATGGGGATGTGGTAGGAATCACCTCCCCTGCTTCCATCAAGTCCCTGATGATGGCACTAATCTCTGCAATCCCTCCATGAACGTGGTATTGCTTTTGGCTTACTATTTTCCTAGGTAGGGCAATTCTAGTGGCTTCCACCTGGCCTTTCCTATCCTAATAGCCGTTACTCCACAGATTAGGGAACCCACATGGGGATTCTGCTAGTTTCTGAGTATGTCTGTTCCAGAACTGGAGAAATGAGTAGACAGTGGGTTTGCAGACCCACTGAAGCACCTTGAGACAGACCCAAGTTAAATCTCCATTGATCGCCTAACCTCCGTAAGTCCCTGCTTCTATTGGTGAGACATAGTAACTTTTGGGGTCTCCTAGGATTAGTGTCAATTCAGAGCCAATGTCCAGAAATCCCCCCAAATCTGCTTATTTCTTTTTCCCCAGTGCCAGTCAAGGTGGAAAATTCTGCAGTTCCCTTTTTGGAAAGCTGGGTGAAAGACTAACAGTATAAATTTTGGCAGTGTAGCCAGATTCTTCCTCAAGGGGACCTGACCTCCCCTTCGTTCAAGAGGTTCTGGGTCTGTAAACTGGCTCAAATCTGAGCAGTGTTTGAGGGGCTATAACTCGTCCTCCCTGTCTCCTGGGACAAGGGCCACAGGAAGGAAGGAAGGGAGGAGGGAAGGAAAGGAGGGAGAGAGGGAGGGAGGAAGGAAGGTAAAAAGAAAACCAAACCAAACCAGGCAGGCAAGGTCACTATAGTTGGCATGCTTGGACTACTCTAGAAAATAAGTGAAATCTGTTTTTTCACTGTTTGCACTACAGACCAAGTATGTAGCCCCTGGTTGGTCTATTAAAATGTGGCTAGAATTTCTCTAAGAATACCTCATTTCAAGATATCAGTATTTTTCTGAACACACACACATACAGAAGTGCACATTATCTTTGTTTAAGTAAAAGTCTACAGCAATTGATGATTGTGAAAGATATTCACATGCATAAACAAAAGTAATAAAAAGTTTCAAATAGATAAGAAGTCACAGAAATACTTAAAGACTGAATGCGTTAACTAGGTCATTTGAGGAAAAATATATCCTTTTAAGGTAGATTTTTATGACATACAAATAATATAAAACACAAAACTATAGAAATTATACAGTTGTTTTAATCATTATAGAGTTGATTGTATTTTAACATTTATAACATCAAACAAACAGTATTTAATTTTTTAATAATAGTATTTAATTTTTAGTTACTTCATTTAACTTAGGCCATTATCATTTCAAGAAAAAAAACCCTAAACCTATTTGGTTATTCTTCCCATGATGATAAATTGAAAGCACAATGCCAACATAGACATAAAAATTCAGTAGGAAGAAAAAAATCCAAAGTCATATACATAAAATCTTTGATAAATCAACTTGGATCTCAATATGTTAAAGAATGTAACATTTTAAGAAACAAAAGAAGTGCAAAAGTATGCACCCATAGCTTACTTTGTTCTTCCTCATCAAAATTTGAGAATGATAAAATTATAAGAAAGATTTAAGAGGAAGATTCCTTTTACTTTTCTGTCTGTGAAGGCTAATATATTAGACAAAAACTGGTCAAATGATTACTATAGCTTGTCCAACCATTTTCAGCATTTCAAGTCAGTATATTCTTGAGATTTTTCTCAAGTATGACTCCTTGGTTTAAAATTCCTTCTGGAAAACATGCTACTGAAAAACATTTCCCTGAATTACATTCTACAGCGCAAAAAAATCTTAGCGATATTATTAAATGTACTGTTTGAAAGTGATTGCCTGTTTAATATTTTCGTACTAGCATATGACTCAGGCAATTATAGAAGTTTAAATTTTTGAAAAATTTATGTTCTTGAAGTATAATGGAGAACTTTAGAAACTATGTTTCTATAGGTTTAATAATAAAATTAAATAATAATGTTGTATTCCTTTACATTTAAAAAAATCAGCATTTCTTCTTATATAGCAGAAACTCCTTCTGTAAGTTAATTTTTTTATTCTCACTTTCAGCCAAATTTGATTTTAAGTAACTTAATCATTTAGCATTGAGTAATATGTGTATTTCATGCCCCTCATGGTATCTTTCAATTAACAAATGTGTCAGATAAACCAGAATTTGTTGTTTATTGCAAGTGACCAGAACTTTAACAGGAAATCCAAGAACCATGGTAATACTTTCCATGTTGTCAGAATTTGGAATTTAAGGAATTATGATCGATTTTGAACCACTGAAAAATAATTAACAGTATCAGACATAGAAAGTGACTCTACATGAAAGAGACATACGGATATTTTGAGTTAATATGTAGGAATCATACGTGTGTATATGAAAGGATGTTATGAGAAAGAAATTTACTGGGGCTTAACTACAACAAAGAGATTTTGAGGAGTCATATGGAAGAACTTTTTGATATACCTTAAAACATTTGCCAAAGAAGAAGACGGAGCCTCCTTTTTTGGAGACGTAAATGAAAATGTAGACTGGATTTTATCTTTCAAACTTAAAACCCGTGTAGTGTCAGGAACCCAAACAGATGACCTTTCTGTTCTGTGATTCCATCATTTGAAAGGTTTGTGAAATCCCAGCCCTTCAATTGCTTTCTGGGGCTTGTCTCCTGCTAAGTCCCATAAGGTATATTTTCCTCCCAGGCACCAACCTACTTAAAGCACAGCAGTCACTGGAGTTGCCAACTCATTAAAAGCAGAGTGTAGTCCAGCATTAACCTAATTATGTGCTGCAACCACTTTCTTGTGCATCTGGGAGTAACTCTTTGGCTTCCAGCCAGCATCTCTGGGATTTGATTTTCAAGTGACATAACCAGTTACTTTAAAATGTTTACCTCCTGAATGCTGGAGATGGAACGTCATCATTACAAAGGAGAAAACTTACAATTGGATCAAAAGCCTCTACTCATGTTAGCAGAGGCTTTGCCATTGTCCAGAGAGCCCTGGTCTCTGCTTTCTCTAGACTCATATTTCCTAATGATGCAGTATCTTGTTCATTACGATTCACTCTAAGATGAAGTCATTATGTGCCTTGCTCTTTCTTTCACACAGCATTGGTAAGCATTTTAAGGAAACTTTTATACAAATCTTTAAAATTTCTGGCAGGGAAAATAGGCAGACATCTGGAAAAGAAGCAGCATCACTTATCCCCATCCAAAGTGTATTTTTGCTTCATGTCTATACTTTTTCCGAAAGCTTATATACAAGTTCCTCTTAGCCATGAGCCTTTCTTGAGCAAAAGTGTCTGAATAATCTATGGGTTATCTTCCATATCTTAGAGAAGGAAGTCTACGTTTCTATTCCATCCCTGTGTTTCAGAGGGCTACAGTGGGGTGTAGAGCTATCCCATGCATTAAATCAATAGCATTTCTTCTCCATCTGTTGCTGTGGAGTTTGGCTACAGTTTTCCCTTCTGGTGGTTTGTAGTCTCTGTCTTCTGTTGTGTCCTCCTCGGTAGGGGCTTTATGAGGTGGTTTCCTGAGCCGTTATAAGATTCTTTTCCACACTCATTGAGTGGCTGCCTTGATTGATCTTAGCAGTACCTTCAGAAATTCTGGTGGAAATCTTTTCTTAGTTGAGGTTTTTAGATATTGGCTATATAACTAAATAAGCAGTTGCATATTTCAAAGCAGTGTGTTTGGAAGGGTGCCCAGAGTAAAGAAAGCATTAATAGGCATAAAAAGCTAGCATATGGATGCTATAAGAAGTATATTGGAAAATGTACAAATAGAGTAGTGGAACCTTCCAATCAAAGGGTGTGAGGGGCAGTGAGGAAAATATGTTTTCTCTTATGTTTCTGCCAAAATGTAAGGACAATACAACCTATACAGTAAATTCAGCAGATGCTGGAAACTGCAAAAAAAAGAACACTCGTTGCAGCCAGCTTAGTTTAAAATAACATGCTATTTATGTCTGAATTTGATTGTAGGTATATTCTCTGTTATTTGATCTATTTTATCTATGTTATTTAGTCTATTAAGACCACGTTAAATTAATATAATTAGATTCTACTATATTGTTCACACAGAAAAAATATAAGACTAAGAATTATTTCCTTGGAAAGGCCAATCTAAGAAAGAAGGTTTATGATTTGTCCTGAGCTCAATCTGTTGGTAATTGTCTTTATGTTCCTATTATGCACCTAGGTATATGTGAGGCATATAAGTGGGGACTAAGGCATAACTTCTTCTTTTCAGGGGTTTGAAAGCTAGCAAAAAATGACAGTTGGCCACATTTTCTTTGTCCACTTCAGGGCAGTTATTTCAAGGTTTTTGATTATGAATTTTTTTGTTCCCAAATGCTAAGGAACACTTCTTATCTAGAGTCCTGAATGTAAATGTTAATTGAATTGTTTTTATGTGATGCACATAGCTTTTAGGTAAGGGTTGTCATGTGCTTTATAAGACTTAAAGATTCTTCTGATGGCAGGATATCACAACGCACTAACACTTGGAAAGATGGAAGGCAGAATTTTTGGTTACTTACAGCTCCAAACTAGAGAAGGCTTCCAGGTAAGGCCAACAGGGGGTTGTACCCAGGGGAAGAGTTACAGCAAACTGGAGCTGTAAGAGGCAGCTTAGGTATGGCTAGCAGGGTGGGGTTAGCAAGATTTCTCAGGTTCCCTGAAGATCGGCTAACCTGAATGATTTTGTGGGATCCTAGGCCTAGAGGCTGTCTCCAGTCTCTTACCTAGCCTTGGAGTGATTAGGGCTGATGCACTGTGGCTTGGAGTGTGAGAGCCCAGTAAAGGAAGTGGTCAGTTGGATACGAACTTGATTAGTTGCTCAAGAAAAAAAATTGATCGACCTCACATCAGGGCTTCAAAACTGGGTCAAGACAGCACGGTTAAAAAAAACCCAAAAAAACTATACTACATGATGATACAAACATAATGATACAAATTATAAAAAAAATTCTTTATAATTTTTTAGGCATTCACTCATTCATACTTGCAATAAATATTTAATGAATGCACGTTAGGTGTTGACACCATGATGAACACGGAGAAAATAAAGATGGATCAGAGGCTTTCAGTTCAGTAAGAGACAAAACAATGACAATGTTGTAGTCATTGTAAAAGAGTCATAACATAGGTGCTACTGGAACACAAATGTGGTTGTCAGTTTGACAGTACTGACCACTCAGGAAAAGCTTCCAGACATAGGACGCATCATGAAGAAAGATACAGAAGCAAGATACAATAGGCAGGAATCTTAGAAAAAGCCTAGTATTAACAAACTTTATAAATAAGTAAGAAAAAAAAAAAAGGCCCAGAAAGATAAAGAGACTTGATTCATGTCACAGATATAGCAAAAACCCAGTATTCACTTGTATGTTCCCTTGCATGGTCGATATCAATTTTGTTTAATCACACATCGCACATATTTGACCATCTGGACATGATATATGAGCGTTGTAATAATCTGGCTGGAAGGACTTATCATAGTATAGAATAGACTTAGAATTCCGTTCTTCCAAGATAGATGCACAATCCCTTTCACTGGATGAGTAAACATCTGGGTCCTATCTGGTCAGGGAACCTGAGACCAGAGCATTATGGTAGCTATAATTGGGGTTGAGTTTTGCATGATGCAAACACAAAGAGTAAAATGAAGGTGGAGTGTCATGTGGAGACATAAATGAGTTCTCAAAATGTTAAATGTTAAACCCAAAGGAAAAGTCAGGAAGCAGATTTAAGGTTTAGTGATACGTAGGAAGAGTGTGCTGGATCCTGGAATCCAGCCTGGAAACACACCCAGAACAAGGGATGGGAGGAAAGTTGTAACGAATGTTGGTAATTTAATCTGTGGGTAAGGAGGGAGCCCTTAAGGACACAATGTGTTGGTGGTGGAGTTTTATAAAATCAAGCCTTTCTCTTTGTATTTTATGACATTAAAATAACTCTATACTGGAGGAAATATATTGGGATAGTTGATTTTTATGTAGTGGTAAACTAGATTATACATTTTAATATTAAAGAAATTTACTATGTTACATTGATTCAGAGCCCATATAGAATTAAGCCAACAACACAGAGTCAAAGAAACATATAAAATTTTTCAGATGTACACGCCAGTTACATGAAATAGTTAACCTTGTGGGTTATGATCCCTTTGTCTTTCACTGAAAATGCAGACTGTAACTTTGCAATACTTGTACCCTAAATGCATAAACTCCATTTCTCAACCATCCCTTGAACTGTCTGAAATGCAGGCCTCAAAACTTAACTTATCCAACTCAAACTGACTTTACCATTATTCTCCTGTTCAAATTTCCCCTTATTGCCTAAACTGTGTCTCTTTACAGTTGGTTTATCTAAATCATGATTGAAACAGGTACAATTATTGAATTTAGTTGTACATCTCTCAGGACACACATAAATAGATTTCACTCTGAACCTGATCTCTCCCACTGCAACTTCACTACCATTTTCATGGTGCTGGCTTGTGGACAGCTGTCCTTGGAATGTCCTGTACTTTGACATTGACTAATTACTTCATAGTTTTGCCACTGAATATGTTTCTGCATCTCCCATACAATTCTTATACAGGTATTATACACACAGATGGATTTTACTTCATTATTCTATCTGATAACCTCTATCTTCTGTCAAGCTTAGCCTGTTACATCTACTGGGATAACTGACACGTTTGGACTCATTTCTACCATTTTTATTTTACTTTATTTCTACCACCATTATTTACCATTCTTAATGTGTCACTTTTCTGTTTCCATTTTTCTTGTATTTTACTTTTTTGGCATACTGATTGTTTCTTCCTTTTAATCTCCCTTTGACTAGAAATACTTTGAAATTTTATCCCATATATTTAACTTAACAGTTTTCTAAAGTGATTCAATATCTCAAGTCCCTACCAAATAATACAAGGTACTTAGAACACTCTAATTCTGGTCTCTCCTTTACTGATTTATATGTTACTGTTATATAGAATATTATTTGTATATCTTGTTAAATATATAATTAGACTATACTGTTATTATATAGACAATATATATTTCAGTTTACTTACGGATTTACTTGTTTCTTTGCCTATTATTCCTTTTTGCCTCTCAGGTTCTTTTTCCTCTTCCTTAAGTATATTGATAAAAATTCCTTTACTGCAGATCTATGGATGTAAACTCTTATTTGAACATTTATTCATTTTGGTTTCTATTTTCTTTTTCTTTTTATTCTTTTTATTATTGTTGTTTTTGTTGATTGTTTTATTTCATTTGTCCCTAAAAATTTCCTAGTTTTCTTATGAGCCCAGTAATGAATTAAAAGTATGTGTGTTTTCACTGATTTAAGAGGTCACTGTTTTATTTCCAGAGGCCTATTCAGATATTCAGACCACATGCTTCAGAGGAAGGTTATCACAGAATGTATTGGTTTGCATGACTAGCAGGGAGAAGGCTATTTATGGATGGGACGTGAGAACTAGAGAGGGAAGTCCACACAGGAGACTGAGAGGTCAAGGAGCAAGTGCCTCAAAAGGGGATGGGATGGGGATTTGGGAGAAAAATCTTCTGGATGTTTTTATACTATAATGAGGAGTTTGATTCAAGGTCATTGGTACTGACACATCAAGACTGACTGTCACTGACTCGATTAATAATCAAGTTAGTATGTTACAGTGTTTTAAAAATAAATGGAGTTCTATAATTTTTGTTAACATAAGTATGCAACTAGTAGTCCTCTTAATATTAATCCCTTTAATTTTTAAAACTCTACTTGGAAAATAGACACAATGGTCATGGCTTACTAAAGACACACCAGAATTCTAGCCTCCCTGAAACACCCAGAGTAAAAGTGTTATTTGTGTGTGTGTGTGTGTGTGTGTGTGTGCGTTTAAAAATCCCTTTCCATCTGGCTTAAATGCCTTCTTTCAGATCTGTTACATCTGGTCACCACTTTGACCCAGGGATGGAATTGAAAAGTTACCCCACCATCTGGCAGTCTTTCTAGATTTGCTACTGACGTGAAATTTCAGAGCAGCTCATACTGCAGCAACGTGGGACTCAGGCGGCCAGTTTTCAGTTTAACTCATTACTCAAAATGTTTCCCATAACTCATCTCAGTACAGTCCTTTACATTAATCATGCAAGTGAGTGTTCTCTCTTCTATAATTCAAATGACTTAAAGGAAGGCGTACTGCTTTACTTGCTTTTTTTACTCCCTCTATATCCAGTAGAACTTAGCATGGTGCTTTGCAAAGACACATTGAATGAGTAATCAAGTTAATAACTTGATTCCCATTTTCTGAAAATAGCCCTTATACCCTTTCTCTTAGCCATGTTTCTTGTCCTCTGAGCCTCCAATTAAAAGACAACTCCTAACCAATAGTAGGCTCTGGTACTTACCGTCCTAAAGATGTATCTGAAATGTGCTTTCTGTCAGGTGTGGCAGTGCAAATGCAAATATGATAGTCTCCCTTTTTTGTAATAAGTTGAGTGCCATGTAAGTGTAGTTTCATTACATTCTATTTAATTTTACTTTTACAGAGAATAGTAGATTTACGTAACTATCATTTTCCTTTAAAGTGTTATAAAGAGCACACTCTGCCAGAGTATCAAATTTATAATGAACCAGGGATAGCAAAACAATGAACTGCTTCGTTTCTAAAATCACTCACTTGCACCAAAAAACATTATTTCTGCTGTGAAAACAGAAACAACAAAAACACAGTTGGGTTTTGGGGTGGCTTTTTTTTTGGTCAAAAACACTTAATTCATAATACAAGCCTTACTGACCAGAGAAGCAAAAAGAAGAGAGAAAAACAAAGATAATTTAGCTGGAGTAAAAGAAAACAGCTATTTGTTTTCAATTATTTTGAAATATTCAAATATTTATAACTGGTGAATTTTATCTTATCTATTCGGAGCAATGTATAATTGTTTCGGTTACATAACAGGCTTTTATAAAGGTGAAAGAAAAGTCTAATCTCTGTCACCTCCACTTGAATTACTAATGTCACATGTAAATATAAGGTTTCCCGTACATCTGTTTCATAATCCTCCCAAGGATGACTAGCTAAAGAATTTAAATGTCATGACGGCTCTAAACCAGCTGCCATGCTCAAAGAGCCCTTCCTGGAAAGAGTTTAGTGAACAGGCATAAAGAATGCCATTCTTGGAAGTAAGATTGGAGGCACCAGAAAGTGTTCTTTTGCAGCAGTTGAGCTGTCATGTATCCTCAAATGTAACACTAATCTAAAAAAGATCTTTCCCTTGATTTGCACTTGTGATGTAAACATTTACATGAAACCAAAATTTTAGGCAAATCAAGGTTGCCACAATATGAATTATCTCAATGGAAAAGGTTGTTCAGCATTTATAATTTATGTGAATGCTTGATTCATATTTTGCTGATGTCTACTATTCTAATGATATTTCACCCGGGTTTTATAAAGAAATCGATGTGTGCTTTCTTTTAAACATTGTCCAATATCTGCGCTTCATTTGTACTTTCTTTTCCCTAAGAATATGATGGGTACAATCAAAAATGTAGAACCCATAATCCACATAGACCTCTGATAGCAGAATTCATGTTGGAAGTTTACCCATCAAGAAGCTTCATTTCCTAGGCTACAGTAAAACATTTAACCAATAAAATAATACAATATTCGCTCAAATTGAATGTTATATATTCAATTAGTTTTTATTCTTTTGTAAGACAATTGAAAACAATATAATTTATATAAAAATGAAAGTTGTAAAAAAGTAAAAGCTAGATAATTTAATCCACTCCCTTAAAAACCTTGATGTATTCTAAAATGTCAATCAAGATTAGAACGAAGCGGGGCTTCCCTGGTGGCGCAGTGGTTGAGAGTCCGCCTGCCGATGCAGGGGACACGGGTTCGTGCCCCGGTCCGGGAGGATCCCACATGCCGCGGAGCGGCTAGGCCCACGAGCTATGGCCACTGAGCCTGCGCGTCCGGAGCCTGTGCTCTGCAACGGGAGAGGCCACAACAGAGAGAGGCCCGCGTACCACACACACAAAAAGATTAGAACGAAGCATTAGAAGGGAATATTTGTATGGTACATGCAGTGATATAGCCCCCAAAATGACAAATTTCATGTGATGAACAGAGCAAAAGTTGTTGAGTGCATCTCAATTTAGCACATAGAATTTTCCCAATGGACAAATATTCAGTAAAGATAAAGTTTACAGAAAGTTATTGACAAGGCTCAGTTAAAATTGTACATATTCTTCTTCATAGAAAAGTCACAAAACTGTGATTGAATATGTTTAATTAATTTGCAAACTCTAAGGAACTAATAAACTTTAAAGATAATTTATTACTACTGGTAGTAGTAGTGTAATAACAGTTATGGTAGTAATGAACACTAGTACTAATAGTGGTAGTAATAGTAATGGTCGATATTTATTAAGCATCTACTTTGTGCCTAATATATGTTGTAAACTATATGTATTAAGCAATATACATGGGTTAAGCAGCTGGTGCAAGATGATAATGCTTGAATGAGGTGGAGCTAGAATAAGAAACTAAATAGTCTCTAACTCTAGAGCCTGTACTGTTGGCCACCATGCTATACTGCCTCCGTTTATGTATCATTATCACCATTTGGGGGATGAGAGCAAGGAAAAGATATAAACAAAGTCTTTAGAAATATTACATTTAAAAATCTGTTTTTATAATTATTTCTTAATTATTTTCATGTCATCATCATGCAGGTTGTGGGCATTTGAAAATGGAGAAAAAAGATGAGTGAGGAAAAAGAAGCAGTCTAGGCAGACAAGTGAAACAGAAATAATCATTTCAAAACCATTTGAATGTTGTGCTAAGTTAGCTTACCTTGAAAAGCTTCTAAACAGAGAGCAATAAAATAAAAACAGAAGAAAGGAAACAGCCTCACATTCCACCATGCAGTGAACACTGGCAACTGCTTTCTTTAAATTGACTCAGTATTGTACCAATCATGTAGGTATATTTGCCTGCCTCATTCACAGCCCATTGCAGAGCATTTATCCCATGTAGAGTTTCTGGATTTGGCTGTCCTGATATCACATAAATCCATAGCCCTGAACATTACTGGTCACATGAGGATAGACACAGAATTCACAGGTGGAGGAGGGACTCATAGGCTGAATTGAGCCAATCAGATTATTTCTCTTAAGAATTTTAAGAACACAGAATGTAATCAACCAATAATGGATGCCAGCCAAATGATATATTTTGGGATAAAGTCTGCGAGCTTAGAGTCATTTAAGGGTGATAAATAAGCAGAGGAAGCCATTCTACTGACAGAAACAGGAAAGTATAGCAAATAAGCAAGGAGAGGCAGAAACTGGAGACCTGAAAACTCTGGGAGACATAGGTTAAGTTCAGTTTCTGACAGCTTTCCAGGTTCTGTAAGACCAGTCTCTACCTATGTCCATTCCTCAAAGTCTCTTGAGTCTTGGTTTCTTACATAACAACCCCCTACTCAGTCTTTGTTTAAGTGACTCATGAATCCTTGAAATTAAAATTGCCTTAACTAGAACAAAATGAAAGTAAGTATCAGTCTCCATTTTCTAATTAGAAGATGGTTTAACTTGGTTTAGATTTAAGTAAGGAGAAGTGAGAAATGGGAAAGTCTTGCTTTACGTAAATTGTTTTGTCATGAAGGGACAAACTTAGGGGAGATTTGACTCTCTGGAACTAGCTTTCTGATGAGATAGTCTCTAAACGAGGTCCCCTTGTTCAGTAGCTAAAATCTGGAAGGAGTCTCAGCTTCTGATCAAAAAGACAACTGTAAAGTAGAAGATAAGGTAATAGATTTTCAGTATTCACAATAGGGAAAGGTTACACTGAAATTAAGTACAAATGCATCCAAGTTATTTGGTTTATTTTAAATATGTTCCATCACAAGGTTTTTTTCCACCATTGAATAAATTTTAATTGGTGACATTACAAAATTATGATTTTTTTGTCATTAATTTCCAAATTAATGACAAAGAAAGGAAAGTATATTGCATTTTTGACTCCTTCAATTAATATTTATTGAATGTCTAACCTTTTCTTGGTGTCAGGGGTTCCAAGGAGAATGAGATATATCCCCATTATAAAAGTAACTCACAATTTAGTGGATAGAATACTGATTCTGAAGTACAAAAACCATATTAAACTTTTAAATGATGTTTTAAAACTTGATAATAACTTATTAATATTTTCTAAGGATGAAGTTATAGTTAAAACTAGGCTAAGAGCTTTAAGCAAAATGCAAAAGGTTATCTGCTCAACTGAGATGATGAATCTATTTGTATTAAAAGTTCTTTGTGAAATATACTACCCAATGAACATTAAATTAAAAACAAATCTGCCTACTGTTTTAATCAGATGCTTAATGAAATACTTAGATGCAATTATGTCATAAAAAATTCTGTCTGACAAAAATAATATTTAGCACATTATTCTCCTGTGGCTTTTTACAGATTAACATGTGAAATACATAATCTAGGATTCTTTACTTAAAACTGATGAGTTGTATGCTAAATCATGTTGTGTAAAAATAAACACCTAGCATTATTTTAGCCCAAGAGAGTAATTAGACGTTTACCAATCCTCATTACATCACAAAACTCAGCATATAATATATAGTAGGTGCTTAATAAAAAAATTGTTAAATAAATGAAGTCAAGAGAAAGCATTTTAAATCTATTTTCTATACTAAGCAATACACAAAGTGGAAAAATAACTTTCTTAAGGCTTAATTGTATGTTTGGGAAAGGGATACCAATACAAATAATTACTCAATTTTTTATTCTTTACCATGCTTTAGGAAAATGATAGTTAATATCACATCACCAAGGAAACTAGGTCATTTAATAAAAATGTATTATTTTGTGCAGTGGCATATGGAACTGTTTCATGGATGACCCTGGTAAAAATTCTGGACTCAATAAATAAAGAATAAGTAAGTATGCTTTTTTCTCTCTCTCTCTGTCTCTCTCAGGCCAGTTCAAATTAGAAAGGCATGACTGCTTTCAAAGAAAAATCAAGCAAACTTATGGTAGATGTACTTAATATAAAACAAATTGTTTAAATTATTACAAAAGGAAAATCCTTGATTTTCAGACATGGAAGGGCCAATCAGGGGACATAATTAAAACCAAATGCAAAGAAATTGATTAAGCTTTCTGAAATATGTAGGTTGTTTGTGTGGGGGGGCAGAGAGGGAGGAAAGCATATTGACAACTGATAGTTTTTAGCACAGGTGAATTTAAATCATTACATTTAAATATAAAAACAATCTGGAAAAGCATATCAGTAATTTCCTCAAACTTCTAAAATTTGTTGACATTTCATAACATTTTCCATTTCTTAATAAAATGTACTGTTTTTAAAATCATAAGTATAATTCATGTTCATTGTAACTGGAACGAGTCCCCCATATCACCCCATATTTTCTGACATCAATAAGTTGAACTTCTATATGAAGTGATACCCTTCCCACATGCCCTGAGTTTTTATGTTTACCTGAGTTTCACCTCTCAACACCTACTCTATGCTATTATTCTTAACTTTAGTTGGGCTTGAGGATAGAATATAAAAATTGCAATCTAGAAAATAATTTAAAAGAAATTGAAATCATAACTTGAAACCTTCCCTAAAAGAAAACTCCAGGCCCAGATGTCTTCACAACTAAACTTCTCAAAACATTAAATGAATAAATGATGTAACTTTTATACAAACTATACTAGAAAATAAAAAAGGAAGAAATACTTCCCGGCCAATTTTTTTGAAACCAGCATAATCATAATGTAATTATGGTCATATGTGGTATGACCATTGCAAGAATGGAAAATTATAACATTTCCAATGTACTTAGATATAAAACCACAAACAAAATACTTATAATCCTATCTTTATACACACACACATACATGTATAGCACCATGTTTTAAGTAGGAGTTTTTTCATGAATTTGAAATTAATTATCATTTCCCAGGCAATCAATATAATTTATTATGTTAATAATAAGGAAGAAGAATGATAAGTTCATCTCCAGAAAAAGCACTTAATAAAATTCAACAACCATTAATTATAAACATTCTCAAAAAAACTAGAAATTGAAGGGATCTTTCTTCATCTCATAAAGGATATCTACCAAAAAATCTATAGCTATCATCCTAAAAGGTGAACTATATAATGCTTTCTCTTTCAGACTGGAAAAAAAGATAAGGATATCCACTCTCACTACTTCTTTTCAATTTTGTACTGAAAGTCCTTGCCAATGAGAAGAGAAGAGAATTAAAGGGAAGGTAATTAAAGCTATAAATACTGGAGAAAAAAAAGTAAAATTATTTTATCACAGGTGACATAAGTATGTCTAGAAAATTCAAAAGACTCTATAAAATATTAGTATTAATAAGTGAATTTAGAAAGAGCATGCAATACATGGTCAATATGTTTCTATATACTAGCAACAAACAACTGTAAATATCATTTACAATATCATTAAAATCAAATGTATTACAGCTTTTCTGAGAGAAATGTGTTAGATCTTTCCTGAGAGGATTTTTTTTTTCTTTTTTAGGTTCTTTTCCCATCTAGGTCATTACAGAGTATTGAATAGAGTTCCCTGTGCTATAGTGTAGTGGGCTCTTATTAGTTATCTATTTTATATATAGTACTGTGTATATGTCAATCCCAATCTCCCAATTTATCCCTCCTCTCCTTTCCCCCTTGGTAACTGTAAGTAATTTTTCTACATCTGTGACTCTTTCTGTTTTGTAAATAGGTTCATTTGTACCATTTTTTTAATATTCCACATACAAGCTATATCATATGATATTTGTCTTTCTCTGTCTGACTTAACATCACTCAGTATGACAGTCTCTAGGTCCATCTATGTCGCTGCAAATGGCATTATATTATTTTGTTATTTTTATGGCTGAGTAATATTCCATTGTATATATTGTATATATACCACATCTTCTTTATCCATTCCTCTATCAATGGACGTTTAGGTTGCTTCCGTGTCCTGGCTATTGTAAATAGTGCTGCAATGAACATTGGGGTGCATATATCATTTTGAAGTGTGATTTTCTCCAGATATACGCCCAGGAGTGGGATTGCTGGATCATATGATAGTTCTATTTTTAGTTTTTAAGGAACCTCCATACTGTTCTCCATAGTGGTTGCACCAATTTACATTCCCACCAACAGTGCAGGAGGGTTCCCTTTTCTCTACACCCTCTCCAGCATTTATTGTTTGTAGATTTTTTGATGATGACCATTCTGAACAGTATGAGGTGACACTCATTGTACTTTTGATTTGCATTTCTCTAATAATTAGCGATGCTGAGCAAATATTATTTTAATAAGGCCACAGTTCAGATATTTTAATTATTTTTCTGTTATTTACTGTATCTCAAAATGCTAAATGTTCACATTTGTTTTTAATGGAAACAATATTTGAGTTTACTCACGAGCAATCTCAGGCATTAACATTTGGACCATTTAATTATGTGCTGACAGTTATTAGAAATTTTGTGAGTCTATTTCTACACCTGCGCTTGTTTCTTCCAAGTGAAAAGTGAAAAAGGCAGAGAATAACAGAGCATAAAGAGAATTCATTGATGCTGTCATGCTTAGCCAAATATTTGACAACTATGATGGAAGACTGAAAATTTTCAAACTGCAAGGTGATGGTGGGGATGCTAGATATCAGCGCAGAGTTCACACAAGTAAAGTAAAATGTTATTTATATAATGTGCAAATTCATCAGATATATGGATGAACACAGTAAATTACTGAGCTTGGCACACTTATTTCTGTGAATTCCTTTGATATTTATTACACCAAGAGATAATGTGAATCAAAGTTTAGAGGTGACTCTGCCTTGTTTTGTATGGATTAATTTTATTTACAAAATTTTATTCTCTACTTTTAGAAGTATATTTTAAAAATAGATCAAATATGTCCCATATTTTTATTTTATGGGCCACAAAAATTGATGTGTGATTACAAAACATGATATAAACTACAATTTCTAAACTTTCAATTTTTTAAAGAAGTAAACTTCAAACATTTTCCTAGCCTCTAGCATTCTGCACTCCACCCATTGTTTAAAACCCTTCTATCCAAAAGGTTAGTCTTACCCTATGCCCATCCTTCTGTACTTCATTTCACCAGTAGTGCACTTCCTCATTTCTGAGACATTCCTTTAAAAGTAGCACAAGAGCTGGTTTGCAGCAAAACTTGCAAAATCATGTTAGAAACTTGGAATGTCAAGGTCTAGGGCGTGTGGCTGCTGTTAATCTCACCATAAAGTCCAGTAAGGGCTTAGTCCTTCCAAAGCAGGTTTATTTAAAGATTTCTCTTTCAATGGGAGGTGTAGGCACATCTGTTTATTATTTCAACCATCCAGAGCATAGTCGTTGGACCAAACACACACACACACACAAATGCACACACATCTTTTCCAAAAGAAAATTAAATACTAATTTTTAGAGACAATATGATTTTAATCCATGAGAAGGGAGAAAATAGATTTTCTAACTTTCTGATAATTTACAAGCTGCTTCTTTACAATAAAGTTGGTAATTTATTTTTTCTGAACTGAGCTTAGTATGCTTTCTCAGACCTAAGAAGGGAACAAGACAGTAGACAATTGCTGAAGTACGGTTTTCTTAGTGCTGTCTCCTGGCTATAGAGAGGAAGGCTATGAGACAGTCATCCTAATTATGACTAAGGTGTAATCTTACCAAAGAGTCCTCATTTTTAAAAATGCCTATCCTGGAAAAGTCAAAGGAATAATTTTATTCTCCCAATTAAATAAACGTATCAGGATTAATACAAGTCTTAGTTGATTAACAATGTTAGAAAAATGATGTTACTACTAGTTGCTTTGAAAATTGTAAGTAGTAAGGTATACTCATTAAGTATCTATTGGTAATAATTCTCGATCAGCATTTGAAATTTAGAATTCTTTAGAGTAATTTTTCTTAGCTACATACTAGTCATATTGTTTTATTTGTAAAATATTTATTGAACAAATATAACGATGGGAGAATTTGATTCAACTATAAATAAATCACAATATTTTACCAAAAGTTGCTCACAGTAAAATGGCAGGGATTCTATGTACATAAATTTTTAAAACATAATACAAATGTTTCTTTTTTTTTTTTTTTTTTTTTTTTGCGGTACACAGTCCTCTCACTGATGTGGCCTCTCCCGTTGCGGAGCACAGGCTCCGGACGGGCAGGCTCAGCGGCCATGGCTCACGGGCCCAGCCGCTCCACGGCATGTGGGATTTTCCTGGACCGGGGCACGAACCCGTGTCCCCTGCCTCGGCAGGCGGACTCTCATCCACTGCGCCACCAGGGAAGCCCACAAATGTTTCTTAAACTCTAATGTACATACAAATCTGAAGATCTTGTCCAATGTGATTTTAATTTAGTATATCTGAATCATTTATATTCTAGCAAGCTCCCAAGTGATGCGACTGTAACTGGCATGGGGACCCGTTACATGCATGTGCTTTAGGGCATCGAATGGGAGTTGCATAACTCCCAAACCTGAGCTGTGATTCAAAGGATTAGTGAGAGTTTACCACATAGAGAACATGGAGAAAGGTATTTCTGCAGGAAAAAAAAAGAACCTTAAAAACTCAAAAAGCAGAGGAGTTCCTAAGAGCAGATATTCTAAGTGTGGCTCAACTTTATTACACAGGGCAGAGCATGGAGCAGCTTCCTTAAACTAGGGTACCACACGGTCAGCTACACCGAGGCCAGCTTGGGAAATGGGAGAATTTACTCCTTCATTTTCACCTTACTTCCCTTCTTCCTTTTCTATATTCTCTTCCTGACCCTCATCCCCACTCTTATTTTGTGCCCTGTTGTTTTCTACCAACAATTGCTCTCATCCTATCTGCAGAACTTAGGTATTTTATTAAATATCCCCTAACCCAATGTTTTTATAGAGGGCATCCTAGAGACTGACACCTTGCTGCAATAAAAGGGAAAAGCCTATTCTGATAGAACGATGTGTTATAACTTGATAGGGTCTTGAAAGAACGGCAGAGATTTTCTGTATTTAAAAAGAAAATGTATTGATGCTCTGTCTGTTAAACGTTGCTTTATTTCCCAGGAAATGAGGGACTACACAGTTTGCTTTCAGAGTGTAAGGCAGACTGTGTGTGCATTTTGAGGTGAAAATTGGGGGATAGGGAACAGACAAGTGTCTGCATTGTTCTAGACAATTATTTTTTGTTTAAGTTATGATCAAGATTGGAGAGAAAAATGTCTAGGAGAATATTTCATGATGCTGAAGTTGGTCATTCTCTATCGAGTCCAAATATAGCTTAATAGCCAGTGTATCATTATGACAATATTGATTCTTCCAATCCAAGAACATGGTATATCTTTCCATCTGTTTGTGTCATCTATGATTTCTTTCATCAGCATCTTATAGTTTTCAGAGTACAGGTCTTTTGCCTCCTTAAGTAGGTTTATTCCTAGATACTTTACTCTTTTTGATGTGATGGTAAATGGGATTGTTTCCTTAATTTCTCTTTCTGATCTTTTGTTGTTAGTGTATAGGAATGCAAGAGATTTCTGTGTATTAATTTTGTATCCGGCAAATTTACCAAATTAATTTATGAGCTCTGGTAGTTTTCTGGTAGCATCTTTAGAATTTTCTATGTATAGTATCAGGTCATCTGCAAACAGTGACAGTTTTACTTCTTTTCCAATTTGGATTCCTTTTATTTCTTTTTCTTCTCTGATTGCCATTAGGTAGGACTTCCAAAACTATGTTGAATAAAAGTGGTGAGAGTGGACCTGTCTCTATGATTTTCCTCTTAAGAAGACCAAATGTTCTTTCTGTTTATTACTACTGTTTTTAACGTTTCATTTGGTATGTTTCGGGACAATCACTTGAACAAATAATTGTAATGCCTCATCAGTGGACAAGGTTTTGAGGTGATACCATGCATGCATGTGTGTGGTGCGAGATGGGGAAAAGGGAAGAAGGAAAAGAGGGGTTAATACCTAATATCATGGCTACAGGTAATTACCAATGCCTCTATTGTTAAAGACAGCTAAAACCTTCCAGTTCTTATCTGAAAAAAAAAACCCCCAAAACCCCAACACTTAACATTCTTTCATGACGTTTGATCTCATCACGTAAATGTAATGAGTAAAATTAATTGAATTCTGAGAGTATGGATTTCTGGGCTCATGAGTTTGTTGTCTCGCTGTTCATGGCAGCACCCACTCTGTACACCAGATGGCATGGTCTGTCGGCTCTAGCTACAGAAGCCTGAATCACCGAAACTAATATTGTTGAAGAGAATGGCATTCATTATTAATTTATCACATCTGAATCACATTATTTACATGGGAAGTGGCCATATACTTAAAAATTTATTTTGTCATAAACACATTTATTTAATAGAGTATATGTGTGCATGTGTATGCCAAATTGAAATATATTTACACGTATAGTTTGGTTGCATAAGGCCCCTAAAACATTTAGCATTGTAATTAATTATTGTATTAAATACTTTTCAACCCTGTTGAGAAGCAATAATAAGGAATTTATAGACATTTTACCAGACGAATAGCTATATGATGCAGGTGCATTGTAAAAAGAGACAAGTAGCCCCTATGAAAATATGTTTGACAATAACCACAATGTGACACTCCTGTACCTCTACCCCTGGAATTCACCAGAATACTTAGCGTTTTCTGGTGTCTTCTTGGATAACTGTTCGTTATTTGTTAATAACCATGAAGCATGACTAGCTTCATTCAAATCGTAACTCCAACATTTAGTTGATGTGTGTCCCATGGAGTAAGTTATTTATCCCTGTTTTCTTATCTGGAAAATGGGGGTGATAACAATCGTCCCTCCTTGATAGAACTGTCCTGAGAAATCAGTGACCTAGCACTTATGTTTCAGAATATTTTAAAAATTCAATAAGCGTTAGCTAGTATCACTAGTAGTAGCAGTAGTAGTAATAGCAATAGTAGCAGCAATAGTGGTGTGGATTCTGAAGATAATAAAGAAGCAATAACAAATTTTTAACAAGAAATTTTAGGAAAGTGAATAGTCAAGTGATTCTCTATTAGTATGTGACAATTTCCACTTCCCCCTCCTCCCTCTCTCTCTGATGCACATGTGAACATACACAGCCTTTACATATCATATCTTCTGTTTCATTGGTTTCCTTGGTCAGTTCTGTTACCACAACATCACACCTCACTGTTTTACTCATTGCAGTCTTACTATACACTTTCCAGCAGAGTGAGTTACCATGCACTGCTCTACCTCTGTAGGCTGTTACTTCCTTGCACCTTGTATCTGTGAGGATTCTGCAGTTGCAACATACAGAAAAAAGTCAACCTGTCCTGGGCAAAAAAAAAAAAAAAGAGATTTATTGGCGTTTTACCAAGCTTAAATGGTGTCCTCAGGTCACCATTCATCTGTCTCTCTCCTAGACTCCGTGTAAGTGGTCCTCATTCCTCCTGCGTTTGCAGAAAGACTTGCTTCGTACCCTGGGCGTACATGGCCTCCAACGGATCCAGGCTTACATCAGCTCAGGTAGTCATCCTGGAGGAAAGAAAGTTTTTCCCTCTCCCAATATTTTGTATTAAAAACGCAATATTTTATCAGGTCCCTGTGCCAATAACTGTGGCGCGAAAGATAAAGATACTTTTATTGGCCAAGCCTGAGATAAATTCTCACTTTAAAATTTAGAACAGGGCTTCCCTGGTGGCGCAGTGGTTGAGAGTCCGCCTGCCGATGCAGGGGACACGGGTTCATGCCCTGGTCTGGGAAGATCCCACATGCCGCGGAGCGGCTAGGCCCGTGAGCCATGGCCGCTGAGCCTGCGCATCTGGAGCCTGTGGTCCACAACGGGAGAGGCCACAGCAGTGAGAGGCCCCCGTACCGCAAAAAAAACAAAAAACAAAAATTTAGAACAGAATTCAGCACTTTGGACGCCATTAGAGCCACATGGGTGGAGGAGGCAGATTCCCTTATTTTAAGCCTGGGTGTTATTTCCAGAGGAATATGATGAAGGAGAAATCTAGCAAAATAAAAATAGGAAATGTTATACACAGCTATAGGAGTGAATGTATTCAAAATTTTCAGTCTCCAGCTTAATAAGCTTTTTACTTTATCTATTTTGTGCAAACTTTGCTATTTTAATGGAATAAGCTTGCATTTATGGAGTAGGAAACTAGAATAATAATATAGAAAATAATTTTGCTTCATCTGAGCATTTATTCTTTTTTTGCTGTTCTGGTGAGATTTTGCAAATTTATATGCAATCATAATAACTCTAGTATAACAAAGCAAATCTCACTTTTGTTGTGCACCTTAATAAATTTTAAGAGTTAACTAGATTGAAGTGCTAAATAGTAACATTATCACAAAAACTGGTTAAAAATAACATTGCCACAAGGTAACATACAATAAAAAAATCAAAATCTTGAGCAGTTTGTATAGTATACACTTTGGCAGAATACCATATTGTTCCTTTGTACATAAAGATATTTGTAAATGATGTTTCTAACTTCACCATAAGTTCCTATGTATCTGGAACCAAATACAGCTTCCTAGAAGCTAATTTTGAATAGTCATTTTGTAAAGGGATATTATTCCAACACGACTGAAAGTGAATCTTGGCTTTTAGAAGATTTCATATATGCCAGTGTAAATTTAATTTCTGTAGAACTTAGATATGACTCTATTTTATTATCTAAAATAATTAAAACATTTAGATTTAAAAGGTTAAATTATAGTTTTAGTTTTACCTCTGCTTAGAATTGTAAAATCCCATTCACCATTACTTAGGTTTTACCTAATGTAGTCTGATTTTTACATAATGGAAACTAGGATGAATACAAGCAAAAATATAAGCTAATTTTTAAAATAGCTACAAGCTTTTCTTCTTAAAGTTTTTTGTTTTTTTTTTTTACTAATTTACAGACTTTCAGTTTGTTCACTACAAAAGTGGTCTCATTTCACCTGGTATCTGTAATAACACTAAAGGAAAGATTAGGTTATGACGACAGTAAGGAGGTGACCCAATTAAATCCAATTATCAGATTCCATTATTTTTAAAGCTCATCCTTCTTTCCTTTTCTCCTGCAATTTCCTCAGGGACTTTACCCTGGAATCCAAAGGATTTGAAGAAGCTAAACTCCTCCTTCTTCTTTGATGCTCATCAAAACTCTCATTTTTTAAAGCAGTCAAGGAAATAAAAACTCCTACCCACTCTCCAAACATTCTTCCTTTAGGCAGGGCTCTTAATGAAACCCAGGTTGCATTTAAAGCCACAGTAGCAAAATATTTAATTTTAAAAGAAAGTTATATTAGTATACATTTAAGTAAAATTATATGGCTAAGGCATGAGGACAAGAGGCATGAGAGTTGTCAATAATATTAAAGCGCTACCACATGGAAAAAAGGATTGAAACAGCTTTGAACTGCTTCTCAGAGAATAAATTAAACCAATGGGTGAGATGGGCATAGTGTATACAATGAAGATGTTGTCTCACAATTAGAGTTGTTCCTGACCCAAGCAGTTGCTAATTTATTGGCTGTTTTCTAGAGGGATGCACAGGGAAGAAATTGAATTGGATGATCTCTAAGCTCACTTTAGATCTGAGATCCTGGTGATTAAGCCTTTCATGTGCCAGAAGGGAGTCTTAAATCCCTTCCTCAAAATCATATGATGTAGCACAGCTCCCAGCATTTTATTAATACTTAGCATTTGATGATATAGATTATTAAGCCAGAACTCTGACATCAGAAAAAAATGGTATATTATCCTTTTATAAAATTGGCTCTTTTGACATAGCTAATTGCAGTTTTAGTTTATGTTGCTGACTTGTTTCATTCTATTTTCTTCTGAAAGCACTGAGAAGACATCATTGAATGTACAGTCAGAAGATCCCTCATAGGGGAGATAAGATATTTTACGTTTTGGCAATAAATTATAAACATTTCCCTAGCATGCACAAAAAGAAAGCCAACTTAATAAACAAATAGCACGTATACTGTTCAACAACTAAAAAAAAATTTAGAGAAAAGATGAAAATATGAACAAAGACCATAGTTTTATAACTTCCTAGACTCAATATCACAGAAATAACAGCACCAAAATTCACCTTTTTAACCTAATTTTATTTCTTGAATTTGCTTCATGCAAAGTTCAGCATACTTTGTACTTATGTGTCTTGAACGTTAAAAAGAAAACTGTATTTTCACAAAATCATGATTTCAAATTCCAGAAGCACGGCTTGAAGAGTCACACACTGGTTAATGGACTGTCGATGAGTGATTTTTTATGACCCTCTTTTTGTTAACAGATAACGAGAAGTCTCGTCAACAGAAGCATCTTCAAATATATGAAAATGAGCACATCCAAAGAAGTGAGCAGTGTCCTTTGATGTTCTTTTGATTAGACAAGTTGGACTACTCTGTACATTCACTCACTATTCAGACCAGGTCAGACAATTTAATTCCAACAATGGCTTTATTTGTTCATTTACAAATCAACAGAATTTCGTTAAAAAAAAAAAAAAAAAAAAACCAAGCCAAAAGAAACCATTCTTACCTGTTAACCTTAAGGTTCTTTCTGATTAAGAATTTTATTTTCAATTTTAAAATTTGTAAAGAAGGAACTAAAAGATTAAGGTAGGATGCAAGTCAAATTGTGATTTCTCTTCATCCTGTAATTATTTGAAGGCTTTTGTAGTGAGAGTAAAAGAGAGAAATGTAATTTGCTCTATTGTAGAACTGGATTCTGGTAATGCGTGGAAGTATGGTAGAAATAATTCTAGGTAGAAGATAAAGATATTTTGGTTTGGGTCTTAGCTGTAAAACAACTAAGTATGTGACATTGGAATGTCATTTCATTTAGTCATTAAATCTCATAGTGTATAAAATGAGGTAATTACTAGATACATTATTTGCAAACAGTGTTTGCTCATGAAATTCGTTTTCAGCCATGAAGGGGCACCACCCAGATCTTTCTTTAAGAGAGAACTTTCTCCAAGGAATGTAATTAGCTGACAGGCCCCAACTGCTGCAGCTTTAAAATCTGATGTAGTATTTATGCCAAGGCCACTTTCTTCCTGGGTTACTGCCAGCGACTGAGAAGAATGGGGGTTTAAGAACTGTGCCATTTGTGCCTTAGGAGGGTAATTTCTTCTACTGGGAAACCTTTGCTCAGTCTCTCCATCAGGCTAGCAGGAGTTTCTCAGAGCTCTACTGTGGTTTGAGGGTCTTACCCCTCAATCCTTTCCCCTTCCTTCTCTTTCTTCACAGGTATCAGATCAACATTGTGGTCTGCAGCTCACCCATGTGGCAGCCATGAGAATGTACTTCACACACCTCCAACTGCAGGGAGAATAATGGACCAAGGGCTTCATCTGCTGTGCTCTGACATCCATTGCCAAGTTTGTAAGGAGACTACACTTTCCATGGGATGTTTCCTGCCAATGACTAACAGATGTTAAGGCAGGCCCATTCCTGGTAGACACAGGATTCCTCTGAAGGCTAACCTGAGCTTGCAAACTCCCTGAAGACCTTGCTGACCCTCTCGTAAGATTGCACAGCTGTCTGAGAGTCTTCCATTCAACCTTCCCTCTCTCCTTCCCTTAGGATAGAACTTTCATTATGGTCTGATGGCTCTCCCAGCCTTCTCCAGCCACCTGTCCATTTTCTTTCATACAGGGATTTCCACCATAAAGTCCTGATATTTAAAATTCCATCTTGGCATCTGCTTCTCTGAGGATTCAGAGATCTCATTCCATCGATTCCTGCTCCTTCCACCTTCATCTTTCACAGGTTTTTTGCCCAATCTATATCTTACACTCTTAGTTCCATATTTGTATATGCTTTCTGGAGATCCAAAACTGACACACATTTTTTCTTTGAATGAAATTCATCAGGAAAGCTTAATCTTGGAAGTCATAAAACGGGTCTCTCCTGGCTGAAGCAAGAGTTGGGGTCCAGAGAGCTCCTTATTCACTGCCACTCTCACCCTGCCTTTGGCTCCAGTGGAAGCTCCTGAAATATCTTTGAGACCTGTTTAGGATATGGGAAAGACAGTTTGGAAACTCCTGAACAAGATGTCCTCACACATTAAATGCTATAATTTTGTAACATCTGAATGTCTTCATTGGAGTCCATATATAAGGCCTTGCTAGTTCTCCCCCAAATCTGAAATTTTACCACCAGAGCCAGGCCACGGTAAGGTGTCCCCAGGCGGCAGCCACAAAAACTGAGGCACCAGACAAGGGTATAAGCTCCTTTCGAGGAGACACCGGCAAGCTGGAGTGAGGCAGAAGGAGATCACACCAGCTTCTGTTTCCTGAGAGCAGTTGTGTATGCCCCTAGGTGTGTGCCAAACCAGAAGCCTGCCCCTTAGGCCAAGGCCTAGACAAGCACATGGGCCTCTTGCACAGAAAGACTGGGCTGTGTTTCAGTGTGCCCCCTGTACAGTGTCCTGGGGCTGGTAGCCTGCCCAGACCTGCCTCTCGCATTGCTACAGTCCCATGGGCCCCAGGAACACAAGCTCCCCTGGCCGCTAGAGACAGGCATTAAGGGGTGTCCCCTGGGAGCCAGCTGCAAAAGCCAGGGGCCAGACGTGTATAAAAGCTCCCTTCTGGGGGATACACGTCCTCTGGAGCATGGCAGCAGGAGAGGGCGAGGATGGTGCTCACAGGAGGGGGGCAGGGCGGAAGGAGAAGAAACAAGCCTCGATTTAAAAACAAAAACTTTTAAGGTGCCCACAGATGGGAGGAGTTGCGGAAGATGTGTCCTGAGGGGAAAAAAAAACAAAAAAGGGTGCCTTCAGGTGGTGTGGAGGGTGGAGGAAAAAAGAGAAAAAGACCTGATATTTATTAAAGAAATTAATCAATTAAATTTAAAGAAATTCAAGGCACCTGCGGAGACGGGCGAAGGAGGTGGTTTCTACCAAAAAAAAAAAAAAAAAGAGAAAATACCCCCAAATGATGGCATCCGGCGGCTAGAGCAACCCGGCGGGAGGGGGGAGGCCAAGCCAGGCGCCCCACAGTGTCCTCCCTGGAGGGCGTCCAGCGGCTCCGGAAAGTGCTAGTTAAGTCATATGCCTGCCCCTCAGGCCGCTTCTATATCAGCAAACGAGCCTCCTTCACAGGAAGTCCGGTCGCAGTCAGCTGCGTCTGCGCAGTCAGCTGCGTCTGCGTTGGACCTGAGGCGGGTGAGTCCGAGCGCTGGGCCTTTTGCAAGCCACTACTCAGCTTGTCACTTCCTGGGGGGTCTCTTGGACACGAGCCCCTTTGGTTTGCAAAGCTAGATGTTTGGGGGGCTTGTCTCTCAGGCGCAGGTCTTAAAAGCGGGGCTGCCCAGCGCGGGGTTCAAAGCCTTTGCTTGTCAGGGAGGAGCTCCCGGTTTGAGTTCGGTCTTGATTGTGAGTCGCTGCACCAGGGATATGGGGTTTCGGCGAGCTTGTGGCCCGGCCTCTCCCAGCTGCGTCAGTGGGATGAGTTTCTTGTTTGCCCAGTGTGAAGTTGTCACACATCCGGCGTTTAGGTTTTATTTTAGAGGAAATTGTTCCATAGGTAGCGGTAGAGTCGGTGTGTCCGTGCAAGGAGGTGAGTTCGAGATAGACCTCCACCTCCATCTTAGGCCAGCACCTCCTTTTGTCTTTCAGTTGAAAATTTTCATTTGATTTAATCTCGTATTTCTTTGTTAGACTTTTACTCTTTCCTGACCCTACTTGTTTGTTGCGATTTGGGTTATGAGGAAGATTTGTTACAAATTACATGCAAGATAGTAAGAGAAAGACAGGAGAAAAAAAGTACACGACTTGTCAAAATCGTTCATTTGGAGTCGGCTGTGGACAAATACTTTTCGAAACCTGAAGGGTATGAGGAGAGACCACTTCACCTTACGATTTCATGTCTGCTTGTTCATATTTCCATGAGAAGCATTATGTTCAGTATCTAACGTGATTGTCGCTGGTTAATGGGAATCTGAGACTGATCTTAGGCTAAATTCTGTTTAAGGAAAATGATAGAATCTTATTTGCTCATCTGTTGCTGTGATGTACAGGATGTGTGTGTGTATGTTTGTGTGGTGTATGTGTGTCTCGGTATGTGTAGTTGGGGCTGAATGAAGGCTGGAACAGGCAGGAGGAAAGAGAGAAAATAAATACTTCTAAATTAGGCAGCTGAAAAAGACAGTGTAGCGTAGCAATCACCCAGCAAATGGATTCGGGTGGATATATAATAAGCAGTTCCTAAAGAGAACTGTCCTATTTATGTAATCCATGGGGATTTTAATAAAAAGATAGCAACATAATACAGCCTGATACTAAGTGACTTTCAGATTCTTTGAATAACAAGGATCAAATTCGAAGTTATATTGATGTCACTGAATCCCTGCAGCTTTTCATTAGTTCCCTTTCTAGTTTGATCTGGAATGCAAATTTCTCAGACCCATTCACTATTGTAAGCATTAAAAGAACTGCTTGTTCACATTATTCGGATATGTCATCACTTTTGGGGGTTCATTAGAAAGAGACATGGTTTATACCTGTGAGTTACAGTCAACTCAGCAGGCATTTAAAACATTAAAGTTATGTGTTCCTCTTCAAAAGAAAAGAAGCTGTGCAAGCAGTAACTTTTCATGTCTAGAGTAAGTAGGAATGTATTATGTCTTTTGTGGTAGTCAATTAATCACCTGGAGTTTTACATATGATCCTGGCTGGGGTAGAAAGCTTTAGTCGTAATATTCATTCTGTTTTGTAACTATTTCAGCTTTGAATAGTTAACATGGTATTACTTTCTTGAATTGACTTTCATTTTGGGTAGTTTAGGAGACTGTTTCTATTTCATTGGCAACAGATGCTATCCTGTCTCCTCTATGAAGCCTCTTCTGACTGCAAGCTGTCTTCTCTGCTCAGAGTTTAACTTTCTCTACCATTAATTTGCCACTTTCTACCTTGCACTGTAATTTCCTCAGCCTATGCATGTATTATCTCCACAAACATATTTTAAGCTACCTGAGAGTCAGGCATTTCTCTAAGATCTCTTTATATCCCCCAGTTCTTCAAGAGTCTTTCATTCATTAACTCTTGGCAAAGTTTTGCAACATAAATTTCCTCAACACATCACATGATTTTTTTCTATGTAAGTATCTTGCTCTGTATTTTAACTTGTGACATATTGTGATAATGCAAATAAAATACTAATTAAAATTGAAAATTTCACTCATCTTTTTTGACCTTACACCATAATTTACTAGTCAAATACCACAAACATTTTTTGTTTATATGTAATTTTTCCAAATAAGTACATTACATGTACATCAAAAATGATTTATCATCTAGATAAAAACCTACCTGGAAACCTACCAGGCATTCAGTCTGTCAGGTTTATAATATTTGCTGATCTAATCATTAGGTTCTTGAACTGAAAGACCAAAGGATTTGGAATGTCAAGAAACATGGATACCAAAGGCAGTTTTACACCTTCAAAAATCATCTCTAGTGATTTTCTGTTGCCATCCTGCATGTGCTTTTAATCAATATTTATTGAGTGCATACTATAAATTAGTAATTTATAAGTACATGGGATACCACAGTGAAAAAAAAGTCCTTAAATTAGAGTTTATTACATTCCTCTGTGTGTATGTGTGTGCGTGCATGCTTGTGTGTTGGAGCATGAGTCAGTAGTGAATGTGTAAGATGTCAAATTGTTACAAGTAAGAGAAGAAAACTAAATCAAGGTAATTAAGGGGGTAGAGGGTATCAAATACAGGTGCTAATTTACAGACGTTCAAAAAGGACGCCATGATGAGGTTACATTTAAGAGACTTAAATGAAGTAAACTATTTGGCTATTCAAGGGAACAAAGTTCTAGAACTGTAAACAGCAAGTGCAAAAACCCTGAGTGTAGACCCTGCTTGGGATGATTAAGGAATAGTAGGTGACCTTGTAACACTACCTGAGCGAGGGGAAGTGTGGCAGAAAGTACGGTTGGAGATGTGGTCAGGTGTCTGATCGTGCAGGCCACATAAAGAATTTTAGGTTATATTCTGAGTACGATGATAAACCTTTGGAAGACTGGAGTCAGTTGAGATATAATCTGACTTATGCAATGCATATAATGGTTAAAATAGAATTACTGCACTGATAAAACATGATTTACATTGTGAGAGTCAACTCAGCACGTATTTAAAACATTAAATATATGTGCTCTTTTCCAAAATAGCATGTGTATTAAGTCACATCTAGGACCATGAATGTTAGGGATTAATTCAAAAATAGAAAGATAGTTGATTTGCAATTTTTTGTCATTGTCATCTTTTAAGTGATGGTTACACTGGAGCTGGGTACTGTGGAATTTCAAAGGGCTTTGGTGACCCCGAGACCAAGGGAGTGGTGCTACTAGTGAGTGCCGAGTGACCCTAAGTGATTTAGGAGTTCTGTCTGAATCACTCACATGGAATAATCCAGCTATATGATCACAGGCAACCTTCTTTTGTCTCTTGTATGCAATCAAAAACTCTGAAAACCGTGCACTGTCCACACTTAAGAGACATTACTGCCAAACGCAGCTTGCACTACCAAATAAACATGAACAGAAAACTAGGGGAATTACCAGTTGTCGCATCCTCAAAGCAGTAAGCCATGAGACAGAGGTCCGATCCTCTGCATTTGGAGCTTTTCCAACTGATGGGGGAGAAAATTTTCAGCAAGACAGCCACTGCAAAAATCTCTTCTTCAATGACAGACTGAAACACATAGCAAAAGACATGATAAAAATAGAAGAAGATCTTGTAATTCTGGCCACAAATAGAGATTCTTGGGAGACAAGATTGGAGCCAAAGTAACTATAGCAGCAACATACATTCATTTATTTATTCAATAAATATTTTTTAAGTGGCTGATATGTCTAGGCACGTGGAGATACTGCATGTGCAGTGATCACCAAGACAGACCGCTGTCACTCATGCATCGACATTCTATGGTGTTTTTTACCCTGACTTTCCTCGCTCAAACTGCAGTCAAAACAGTCTTAGAGGAGAAAAAGTCTTCAAGAAGGGATCAGAAGCTCTGGAAGTTTTGGAAGGAGGGACACAAATTCTGAGAAACAGAGAAGGCTGGTTGGTGTCTTTGTTCAAAGGAAGGAAAATGAAAACACTGAGTAATCATACTAGCTCAAGAGCTGCTAATTTTTTAGGTGTATATTTGAATCACCTGTGAAACTTTGAAAACATCCCAGTGCCTAGGCTGTACTCCAAGCCAGTGAAATCAGCATGTCTGGAATGGGTGGGGCACAAGCATGGATAATTTTAAGAGCAATCCAGGTGATCTCAATGTGCATCCAACATTGAAAACCACTGCAGTAGCTTAACATTTGTCTTGTTTTGTCCTAGGTATTTTCCGGGGCAAATATATACTCCAGAACATGTGTCTACATGTATATTTGTATGTACCATGGAGATACGTATGTTTGTGTGTTTGTATGATGCAGTTATTTGAAGGCAGCAAGGATTATCTGACTGGAAATATATTTGGAGGGATTTTGCTTTACTAAATAGATCCAAGCTCTTCTGTAAGATCTGGTAATTTGATATAATTAACAAATCATGTTTGATGTTACTGCAGAGAAAAATCCACCTGAAGTTACATAAACTCTACAATAATAAAAAATACAGCAGCGTTAGTTTTTGACTAGAAGTTTTATTATCTCTGCCTTAAATCCATGATCATGTGTGCTACCCTAATTTATATTTTCCTATTAAAAAAACAGCAGAACCTCTCACAAGTTAGACTTTATCTTCAAAAGACATGAAACCATTTTTTTGTTTTTATAACTGTTTCCCATTCAACTATTAGATGTGGATGTTACTATTTCTTACCAAGCAAACATGTTGTTTGTTATAGTACTTATCTGTTGAAAGCCTCTTTCTTGCCCGTGATTAATAGATGTGTAAAAATATCGTACTCAAGTGTTACTTAACACCATCCCTTGACCGACACTGCTATGTCTCTATTTGTCTCTTCTTCTAGGGTACAGGGGAACTTCTCAGAAAATAGTTTCCACATCTCTCTGTTCCTTATCTTCTGCCAAAGTGCTGGCACAGTGACCCCTCCAGTCTCCCCCAGTTCTCACAGTAATGGCTACAAGCCCAGCCAAACAGAGGAAGCACCTTCTTCAGGAGCTTAAAGGAAATCTGGTCTCATTAAACAATAAGGAAGTGGGCCACACAGCTCACTTATATCCTCTGCTCTTGCGGAAACGTAGATTCCTTAGTGTGAGGCAGAGAAGCAAATCAACACTAAATTACCTCTGTGTAAATAAATCATGTGACACCAATAATTAGGAAAGTTGACTATAAGAGCATGGCCTGATATATGAAAAGACTCAGATTTACTTCCGAATCAGCTGACATGCATCTTTAAACCCTTTGATGATGCAAACCAAACCTTTAAGCAGTTTGGTTCTCAGCCTGTGTCTTCATCCTTCCAGCAGGATTCCAGCTGTAATTTGTCAGATTTTATGGTGTTATTATCAGATCGGGACTGATTGTGCTAATTATTCTCCTAAAAGATGCCAGGATTTAATCATGCAATAACAATATTTTGCTCCCATTGAAATGATTTAAGAAACTTATCCCATCACACTATTTCTATTGCTTATTATTCTTTTATTTTTTGGAATAGAAAATGGAGCTAATTGTATTGATACTATTTTGGGATTCATGACACTCCTTTAAACAGTATAAGCATGAGTAGATCATACAGGGGTTTGTTACTGAAAATTCTAAGTCAGTTGCTTTTGGCTTTTTGAACTTTTTACGTTTGTGTGTTATAAAGAGCTTCCAACCAGCTTGATTTAGTTGCTGCTACTACTGCCAGATATAGCAGAGCTAAGACATGTTGCTTTGAGTTAGGTCCTAGCAGTTTTTATTTGTGTTGTAACTTAGCTTCTCCACATTAGTTCAGTCAAGCAGTTCTGTGGATATCTTGATTTGTTCCATATTTACATGGTCATAAATATCCTATAAAGAATTGTGTACAGTAGTTATTGCTTCTGGGGTTATGACATAGGTTCATTCTAGGGCTAAGACTTTTTTTCTACTGGTAAACAGTTCCCAAAATTTAATTATGCATTGGTTAATTGGTTAAACTGATAAAACACTTTATAGACCAAATACGTTTGAGGCACATGAACCAAATCATAACAAAAAACGATGTCAGGCCTTCCCTGGAACTTCTGTCATGAGGTTAAAAGTTGGGTGTTTATTAGACAACACAGACTAGAGTTTCTCAGTTTTAATGTGTATACAAAATATGTGGGGATCTTACTAAAATGCACATTCTAATTCAGAAGGTTTAGACTGGAGCCTGAGATTCTGAGCATTTTTCAGAACTCCCCAGTGATACCCATGCTGCTTGTCCAAGAACTACACTTTGAATAGAAAGGAACTAGGGAACTGGCTTAACACCCAGATTCTTGGGCTCTGTACCTCACTTATTAAATTGGAATTTCCATGGAAATCTGATTCTCCTTCTTTAATTCCTCTATTAATTCCAATGAATAGCAAAGTTATAAACCTCAAACCATGAGACACAATGTAAAGAACTCAACAGGGGTAAGAGTGTGGTTTCTAGTTAATTTTTCTAGTATCTAATTTCCTCTTAAACCTTGTAGTTAGCTCATCAAATTAAGCACTCCTGAGAATTAGGCTTTTAAAGTAGAAGGCTGCTTGGGAAGGCAGTGCTCAATCAGGAGACGCCTCTTTTCTCAACTGTCCCCTCAATCCAAGGTAGAATGCCTCTCAGAGCAAGGCTCTAGAAGCATGGGGACACTGTGATGGCAGAAGGCGGTCTGAGAATGCTCTTCACCACTCCTGTCTGTTCCTGTCTTCTCACAGCACTTCAGAGTAGGCTTGGGTCTGAGGCAGAATTTCCAGGGCAGCTAATCCCATCATGTGCCAGGTTTCTTTTTTTGTTTTTTTTTTTTTGCGGTACGCGGGCCTCTCACTGTTGGGGCTTCTCCCGTTGCGGAGCGCAGGCTCCGGACGCGCAGGCTCAGCGGCCATGGCTCACGGGCCCAGCCGCTCTGTGGCATGTGGGATCTTCCCGGACCGGGGCACGAACCCGTGTCCCCTGCATCGGCAGGTAGACTCTCAACCACTGCGCCACCCGGGAAGCCCGTGCCAGGTTTCTTAATGTAAGATGTTAATCTATTTATATTCAAAGTACTGTTGAATTGGAAAAATCTAATAGTTTAGTTTCAATTTTACTCCATATCATTTTACTCACAAACAGTATTAATAGAGAAATAAAGGCATAATCCTATCACCTAATGAAATTTTTACAGATATTCTTCCATTACTTTTTATGTGCATACATTTTAAAAGAAAATTTTGATAATACCTTAAGTAATTATTTTTAAATTTTAGATCTGACAAAAGCATTATGGTTATATTTTTAATAGGGTCCTTTTATTTTTTGAAATACATGCTGAAATATTGATGAAATGATATCTGGAATTTATCTAAAAATAATATGGGAGGTTGAGCAGTGGGAATAGAAATGAAACAAGATTGGCCATGAATTAATGACTGTTGAAGATGGATGAAGGACATGTGAGGTCTCATTATACTTTTCTATCTACTGTTATACATGTTTAAAATTTTCTTCAATAAAATGTAAAAAAATTTAGATCACACTATACCTGTAGAGCCAGAAAAATCTTTCTAAAGGAAAATCTTGTCATATTTATTCCCTTCTCACAGACTTTGGTAGTTCCATTGCTGTCAAACTTTAAACAAGTTAATTCAGCTCATGCCCTATAGATTCTCTCCCTTGTGTAATTCTTCATCTTCATGTTATACCATGTCCCTCTTCAGTCTCTGAGCTTCTCTAAGTTGATTTATTTGCACATCCTGTGACATGCATTTCAGCTCTGGGACCACATTTTCTTTTTTGCCTGAAACTCCTTCCTTCAACTTCTAATCCCAGTTTTTCATAAATATTTTAATTTATGGTTTCCCTTTGTGATTACTCTTTGTAATTTGGTGTCCATACTTGGTTCACACATTTTTAATCTTCTCTCATATAACTTTTATCTCTCTTCTTCTACTTTTGTTACTCTTCCAAAGCTTTTTGATATTATTACTATCACAAGTGACGTATAAAACAGTTGAATTTTGCTTTCAGTATTATTGATGGTATTGCTAATTCTGCTATTGCTGTTTAGCTTATTTGCCTTCTTTTCTTAGGCCCATCACGCCTTGCTTTGTTCAGCTTATTGTGACATTTGGTATTGAGTATATGTTTTTTTATTTTATTGACAATGAAAATGAGATTTTTAAAACTTTGATTTTATCTACTAAATTAATTTTTACATGTTTCTCTTACATGTGCATTTTCAGGGCATTGTTTTTCTCATCTTAATTTGCAGAATCTTTTCCTTGATTCTGACTTAGATTGGGTTCCTGCAAATGGAGTCTGAGATGGAAATTTTCATTCAGAGTTTCCCTGAAGAGCACCCTTAGGAACACCACTTCTGAGACGTGAGGAAAATTGGGCAGAGGGAGAAAGTGTTACAATGCAGTTAGAAAAGTGACTTCAACTGCGCCATAGTTCACCTTGAGAGTAGTCTGGAGTGGAGGCAAGGGTGCCAGGTCTTGTATACCCACCCCTGCCTTAATAAGAAGGAGCAATTCCTGGGGTAGATGCAACTTTGAGACCTCAGCAGCTCAAGACCTATCAGCTGGGAGATTAAGTGCCTTGGACCTTAAGGATAGTGCATCAAAGGATTGCTACTATCCACTCAGATCCAATTGCTTCTTTTTGTAATTTCAGCCTGCCTGGGACAACTTTCTCAGGATTCTGACTTGTCTCATTTCCTGGGGAAACTTAAAAGTTGAAGGTTCGTAGAATGGACGACAATCTCTGTTGTTGCAACTGATCTAAAAACTCATCATCCCCTTCCTTTGGATCCCCCATTCCCGTGGACAGCACCTTTGCTGCTCTATGAGGCATACCTGGTGAAGTGATCCAGACTTAAACCCCCAGGCACCACATCCTTCTCAGGCCACGGCCGCTGTATTTTTTCATTGGTCATCATATTTGGTCACCAGAGAACCAGGAGATACACTTGGATCCCCTGAGTGCCAAAGATAACCCTCCCTGTCCTGTGGTACCGCAGGGGCCCCTTGGTGCTGATCAGGTCAGTAACTCCAGTCGGAGTGTCGCTTCTTTCGTTTGTATGCTTAACTTTGGGCGTGAGATCCTGAAGTGATTGCGTGGCAGCCACATCTTACTGTTCAAGGGAACTCTTCCTCTGTCTCATGGTGGAAGCATTTGCCCCTCTGGGAGCCAGGACGTCTAGATCAGCGTTCCTCAGCCTTGGCCCTATTCACATTTGGGGCCAGATACTGTGCTGTGGGGGGACTTTCTGGTACAATGCAGGAGATTTAGCAGCATCCCTGGCCTCTAGCCACTAGTCACTAGTAGCATTTTCCAGTTGTGACAACCAAAAATATATAGACGTTACCAAATGCTCCCCCCAGCCCACCCCAGCAGGGGCAGCAAAATCATCTCCAGTTGGTCTAGGCCCACAGAGCCTAAATTTGAGGGAATGAGGAGCACACATTTCCCAGCTTCCCTATTGGGAGTGACAACATTACTGTCCCTTTGTTCTGGTACCCATGCATCCTAGCGTTCGAGTACAAACTAATATTCATTAATTTAGGGTGTATACTGTGTCCTCATGGAGAATGGCACAGGGTATCTTCTCTAAACTGGCCTTGCAGCTGCATCTTCAAAAGACCACCTTCACTCTGTTTCTGAATACAGAGCCTCAGGGCAGTTCAGGGGCCAGGGGAAAAATCACCTGGTGGTTCTGTGGACCTAGTGGGCACATTGCGAGCCAGACCTTGCCACAAACTTCATTTGTTACCAAGTTCTCACACACCTGTTGAGCAGTGGCAACATGGTGACATTTTGGGTCCTGGGTTATCAGTATCGACTCATACCCTGTGTCCTGGATCTAAAATCCCTATTCCTCTCTTCCAGTACGTAGTCACCGAGTAGATGGTCATGAGTCCCTTTAGAAAAGCACCAGAAATATCATTACCATACGCACTTGGCAGTTGTACTGCAGAGTTCTTCGTTATGGGCACCTGGTACCTCTCCCTCCATCAGTGGATTCCAGTTGTAAACCTGTCTGAAAATGGAATCTGAGAACGTGACCCTGGCAGGGGTGCTGCCCTCAGCCTCCTAATCATCCGTCTTCAGTTTTTTTATTTTATTTTATCGATTAAGCAGTATTCCTGTTAGCTTCCCTACTATCTTGTGCCTCGGAACATTGTATTCTGTTTTTTTCTATAGCTCTCTTTAAGTCAGGATCACAGCTGCCACTTAGACCTTGATACTCATCATGATAATTTCTCCCCCCTGAACTCCTGAATGCTGAGCTTTAAGTGGACCAGCTGGACTCTATTATTACTTTCAGGGACCTTTGTTCTGAATCAGCATTTTCTATGATGAGCCTAGCCTATAGAGGACAAACTCCAGGGAGCATCTCAATGATTTTGACTCACTTTTCCTTTCTGCTTTGATAAATAAGGTGTCCTTTGGCTCTGCCACTGAACCTACTTGGCTGATGGGTTTTTCAGCCTTACTTAGTATAGCCATTGCAGCATACACACCTGTCTGAGCCTTTGGAGACTGTTAAGGACTAAATGTTTGTGTCCTCTCAAAATTTATATGTTCAAGACTTTAGCTCCCAGTATGATGTTATAAGGAGGTGGGGCCTTTGGGAGGTAATGAGATTCAGGTGAGGTTATGAGGGTGGAGTCCTCAAAATGGGATTAGTGCCCTTATAAGAAGAGGAAGAGATGCCAGAGCTTCCTCTCTCTGCTGTGTGAGGATATGGCAAGAAGGTGGCTGTCTGCAAGCCAGGAAGAGGGCCTCACCAAAAATCAATCTGCCTTCACCTTGATCTTGGACTTCCCACCTTCCAGAACTGTGAGGAATAAATGTTTGCTGTTTCAGTCACTCAGTCTGTGATGTGTTTTAATAGTAGCCCAAGCAAACTAAGACTTAGCCTTTCCTCTAGCATGTAGTTCAGGTCATCACTTTCTCCAGACTTCCAAGGCCATCCTCATAGTCTGTTAGCACTGTCTTATGGGGTTCCTGCCAAAATACTAAACCTCGTATTATGGGAGAACTCTGTTACCCAAATTTATGCCTCTCTCCTAGATCCTGCAACCATAGATGTTCTTTTTTTTTTTTTATAGTGATCTTGGGGTCTTCTTATTTATTTATTTTATTTATTTTTGGCTGTGTTGGGTCTTCGTTTCTGTGCAAGGGCTTTTCTCTAGTTGTGGCAAGCGGCGGCCACTCTTCATCGCGGTGTGTGGGCCTCTCACTATCGCGGCCTCTCTTGTTGTGGAGCACAGGCTCCAGACGCACAGGCTCAGTAGTTGTGGCTCACGGGCCCAGCCGCTCCGCGGCATGTGGGATCTTCCCAGACCAGGGCTCGAACCCATGTCCCCTGCATCAGCAGGCAGATTCTCAACCACTGCGCCACCAGGGAAGCCCCATAGATGTTCTCTTATCTTTCTTTGGTCTGTATGTTACTTAGATTCTGAAGCTTCTTTGGAGTGTGTTCCTTTTCCTCCCTTAACAGGTCCGAGACTATTTGAATTGGGTTATGCTGATATTTGGCCCTAACTATGGTGCTTGTGGCCAAGGAGGGAAGTGAGGTGAACTCTGAATGGCAGAACATAAAGTCTTGCAAGGCAAAGGCCTCTGCATGGCCTACAAGCAAGGGGAAATATTAATATTTAACTAAGAGACCAAGCTACTTCTGCAGGTTCAGAGGGTTCAGGGAGATCTGGAGTTTCAGAGTTCTCAGACTCATAAACCAAGATGGTCCCTAACTCAAATCTTGGGTCCCAGTCTCTATTCTGTCGCAACCTGTGCCTCACCTTGGTGTAGCAGACTTGCCAGGGTTGAGAAATCAAGCCTCTCTAGAACTGTCCTATACTTACGGTTAAGCTCTCTGTCTGATCTTCTTTTCTCCCCTCTAGCTGCAGATGATGGGAATCTTTTTATGTCAACAAAAGAAGCACTCTTTCACATTTCACCTGAAATTAGTGATGATTCACTTCTAGCTTTTCCTTTTTATCTAATACATCAGAAATTCCCAGCAGCAAATACCCAATTTTATACTTAGTGAAATTACTACTTTCCCCTCTCAAATGCTTGGAATATTCCACCAGGGCTTATATTCCTTTCACAGGCATCCGTCCCCATTTACCACCGGGGAGGGTTTTCGCAGTTGCCTCGCTGGAGAACACTGTGGGCTATCGATACTCTACTGGCCATCAGAGGCAGTTTCTTCACTCTCACCTGGCTGACAGGTGAGTCAAGACGCCAATTCTCATTTCAGGGTTGGCTTCCAAGGCCATTCCTAACACCATCTCTCTTGAGTCAGGTTTCCTGGAAACAAAATGCAGTCGAGATTAGGGTACAAGAGGTTTCTTGGGAACACACGTTGGGCCTCTCCTGCAAGGCTGTGAAGGAAGAAAGCAGGATTGAGGAGGGAAAGAAGCTGAACTGCAGTTCAGCTCTAGTACTTCAGCTGATCCCACGGGGAGCTTTAGCGTTGGTGTGGCCCTTCAGAGTCATCCCAACTTGAGGCAATGAGGCGTCAGGCATTTGTTCACTACCACCTCCTTCTGCAACTCTTAAAAGTGGTAAATTTTATTGTTTTCAAGTCATATCTTAAAATACAAACAAGGGGGAAAATATTTTTATTCTTATTACAAGCAAGTAAAAATTTTAAAACAACATCAGAAAAGGAGAATGAAGATTTTTCTGAAGAGCTCATAGGACAAAAGGGAGAGTTAGAGAACATATAAAACAAAACTTCTTTAAAATCCTTTTTAAAACTCTTTTTGCCCAACATCCCACTCCTCAAAACAGTTGCTACATCTCTTCTATACTCTCATTCTGTTTGCAGATTTAACTATTCTTGGAGCATTTCCAACACCACCTTGGGCTGAGTTCTCCCTTTTTATCTGCATCCATATTTTCTCTGACCATTTCTTTCTTAAAAGATAATTTGGCTCTCTCAGCTTTTGCTGTATGCAGCCCCATCCATTGATCTACTTTACTAATGAGGGATCTTCTTTGGGATCCACCTGCCCTAGAACAGTCAAGACTGGAGATAATAAATTCTTTGTATTGAATATTTTATCCTCTCCTATCTGCATATGATAATTACAGCTCTCAAACTTTCCCCACAGGGAAAATAAAATCTTTTAGTATTTTACTTGAAAATGACAAATGATCTCGATGATGATAAGGAAGAAAAATCAGAAGTCATCCGTGTGAAATTAACCAAAGGCTGCAACTTTTAACACTCGAATTGGCAGGAGAAATTCGAAAGCTATCCTCAAAAGATACTGCATTTTTCGCAGAAGCATATTTTAACTGTATATCAAAACTTAAGAATATTTTAAGCAAAACTTTATCTTATTATATGTAGAAAGATTATTGGCTTCACTCTAAATATATATATTTCAATTAAACGGTAGATAATACAATTCACACTAAGACTCGGTTTTAAAGGGTGATTGCAAATGAGAGTGATACCTCCTCTTTGGGATGTTTTAAAACTATTATCTCATCCCTGCCTGACATACTATCTTATTTACTTTAAAAAAAATCCATAAGACATATTTATTAACCTATAGGTGAATTTGGATAGAATTTTTTATGCCAGGAGAGAAAATCAGAAATTGCTAACAATAAACCGCTTGTATTAGATGGAGCCATGATACCAGACACTAATTTGAGAAAATAAGGTAGGTAGGTAAGCATTCCTCTCCAGCACAAGAGTAGGCTGCTTATCAAAGGTCCCCAGGGGAATTTTTTCAGTGTCCTTTTTCTCATCCTTTCAGGGCCTCTGGTAAGCTGCTTTGGCACTTCTTTGGACCCACCCGAGGTTTTCTTTCGTGATTTATTTACCAATCCAAAGCCAGCTCTCTTTTGTAAGAGAAACACATTGAGGAGGGGGAAAAAAAATCTATAATATTGGGGACCATTCCAAATAATTTGTAAAGAAGACTACAGACTTTCTCCAATGAATTGCACCATCATTATACACAAAACAAGGATTGCTTCATACTTGAGCCACTGCATTTGTACTAATTTTGGCAATAGATTATAAAAATATACCACTCAAACATAATGCAGGCATTCACCACGAAATCTGGTTATTTAGTTATGAGCTCTAAAAACTTAGAGATTATGATGCTTATTGGGTTGAATTAAGGTCTAAAGATAAACACTTTGGAACAAAATTTCCACTCAAATCCTATCAGGCTATTTCATGTATATGATTATTTCTCCAAAGATGCTGAAATTGGGATAAGCTCAAGAATTTTATAAAAAGAAAATTACTAGATTTTCCATCTTTAGCAAAGAGCAGTCTGACTCTATTCAGTTACAGTTTAAGAAAAAAAAATGACGTGCTTATATCTTTCACAAAGTTCAATCCAGTACCAGTGAGCAGTTCAGACTCATTCTTTGAAAGTTGTTTGCAGAAATTCATCAGAGACCTGTAAATATTTACAGAAGTAGGCATTTCTATGTCATGTTTACCTTTGTTAAACATTTTAGGCAAGCAGGAAGATCAGTCCTAGGCCCTCTAAGGAAAAGTCATTTCAAAATAAAAAAAAACAGAGAAATTACCTCTGTTTGGATGCCCCCTTTCTTTACTAAGATATAAATTTCACCTTCGCCCACAGCAGGTTGTACATTAGTGAAGGCTGTGCGTAGAGAATTTTTGTTATTTTGCTCTAAATTAAGATTTTATTTAATGAAACTGACTGCTATAATTGAGATTTTTGGTTGATATTTTATTGTCATTTTATCTCATTTATATAGTGCTCATTATGGTATAATCAAGGCACTGTTCTAAATGCTTTACCAATATTGTCATTTAATCCGCAGTACATTGAAATAGGCACTATTTGATATCCCTAAATTACAGAGAAGGAAACAGGCACAGAGCAGTTAAATAATTTCCCAAAGGTCACACAGCTAGTAACTGACAAAACCAGAATTTAATCCAGGATTTCTCTCTCTGGAGTCCACACTCCTAACCATTGCACATGCTAGTGAAAAGATAAATTATAAAGCTAGAAATTCTTATATTTTATGTTTCAAATTCATAGCCAAAATAAAAATCATTTTAAAGGAACTCTACCTGGTTCACTGTTTCCCTCTCCATTCCTTCTCCTACAGTCACTCACAGTGGCCGCAGCGTGTACACTGTGAACCCATAAAATGCTACAGCCCAATGCCCAGTAACTTAACCTTCTCTTTATCAGGCAGGAAAGCATAGGTTTTAAAGGAAGGAGGCTGCTGGAGCTGTGCTTTTGAGTTTGCATCCTGATTCTGCCACTTACAAACCATGTAACTTTGTGCAAATTATGTTTCCTCTTTGGGCCTCCATTTGCATTACTGAGAAGATTAAAAAAAAAAACATGAACAGAACTTAGATAATGAGCACGTAAATATCATTATCTTCTTTTTATTACGTTCTCTTCTCAGTAGAAATGCCTACTTTGTAAGAGTGCTGCAGGTCTTAACTCTGGCTTTCTATAAAACATCTAACTCCGTGCCAGGCGCCTGAATCAATGAATGTGAATTACTTCCCTCCAAAATTCTGGTCCACTTTCTTTCCTAGACTATGGTCATCTCTCTAGGCTCTTTCTTTCCCAATATTTTAACCAATACTGCAAATTAGCTACAGTTCAAAGTCTAAATTTGAATTATATTCTATCACTTACAGATAAAGTTGTACATGTTCGGGAGCCGTTTGAGGTCCTGTGCACTTGGGTCCTCGCTTCCTTTTTCTGCCTCTCATCCCTACTCTTTCTCATTTACACGCATACTGGTCCTGTCACACCTGAGAAGTCACTTATCCAAACACGTTTTGATACCTCTGGGCTGGTAACCATGCCTTTCTTGCTGCTTGGTTACCCTCCTGGCTAACTACTCTGGCCACAGGCCCCATTCAAAAGTTCTCTATGGAGCCTGTTCAGTTTTTTGGGACAGTTTATTATTCCTTTATCTGTGCTCCAGAGGCACACCACTTACAATCTTCCAATAGTTCTAACCATCCTCCACTGTATTTTATACTTGTTGTATACCTATTTGTGTCACTGTGTAGGGAGTGAAGGCCTTGCACTCTCCTCTATACCAAGAACAATGCCTGGTGTGTAAGCAGTTCTCAGTAAACATATCATATGCACAAAATATGGATTGAACACTTAATGACTCCTCAAGGACAATTTGAAAAAGGTAGCTATGTCAGAAATACAGAAGGGAAACAAAAACTTAATATTTACACTGGAAAATTGGTTGGCATTCAACTTCTAAAAACAAATTTGGAAAAAAATAATATGAAGCAGATACTCAGTTAATGGGAGCAACATGGAAAAGGCTATTGCCAAACCATATTTAAGAGTAATCAAGTTCTCTAAATTGAGCATAAGTCTGAAGCATGATCAGTTTAACAAAAAAGAAAAGACCGGTGTTATTTTGACTGAATTGAAAACAGAGTGTGGGGAAATTTGTGTTTTTCCCTTGGAGAACTGGGTGCCTTTATTTCCTCAAGTTAAGCCAATTTTGTGCCAAACTTTAGCTGATGCTTCAGATCTTTATCAGTACTTTATCAGTACTACCTCTTTCCCTGTGTCATTACTGCGTTGCTCTGTTCTCTGCAAAGTAGTTGCTTACTCACCTTAAATTTTGTGTTAATGGGCATTAGTATAATATTTTCCCTTATATTAAATGCGTGTCTCCTAGAGCTTTCTGGATTTAGAGACTCACTTCAAGATAAACTAAGGGTTGGATTTGCCTTACACTGACCATGCCAGGTCAGTCATCAAACTCAGTATCTGTTATGTGTCCGCCATCATAGGATACAGCAGTGTCAAAAGAAAGCCCTAACCACTATCCACCTGGAGTTCACAGTGAAGTAAGGAACACAAACATCTAAGTGCACGTGAGGTACGTGTTACAGAATAATGCCGTGTGTTTGCAAAACTCGAGCTTACAACCTAGTTTTAAGGATAAGAAAAGTATCATCTAAAAAGTGATGTTTAAGTATAGTTTTAAAACACAACTTAGAATTAGCAGAACAGAATAATAAAGGTTGGGGGAGGTATTTTTGGATGACAGAGAGTAGTTGAGGTAGAGGGAACGATACCATACGTGTAGACTTTAGAAGCCTACACTTCTGTCTGAGGGACTATGGAAGAAATTAAAAGAAGTCAGCATTTTTGCCGAGGAAATAATGAAAGAAATAATCGGATATAAAAAAAGCTAGTGATAAGGACAAAATAATTTGAGGTCTTCTAGTTGGCTTCAGAATTTTGGACTTGATCCTAGAAGCTCTACCTTCTTTCCTCCTACAAAGAACAGATTCTCCCTGCAGTTGTGAAAAGCCATCTCATCTAGCATTCCAAAGACTTTATTCCTGCAATCAATACTTTGTCTCCCCTGAATCTTTTCTTTTTCCCCCTACTGGATCATTTCTACAAAAGTATGAATATACCATAAGAGATCACATATTAAAGAATAAAAAACTCATTCCCCCATTTTCTCAGCAACCCTTATAGAAAATCACACTTAGGCATTTGTCTATACTCACTGTCTATACTTTCTCACCAATCTGTACCACTTCAGTGTAATTTTACCAGGATTTTGTCCCCATGCTACACTAAAACCACTTTGGCAAAGTGATCAGTGACCTTCATCACACACATGCCAGCTAATCCAGTAGCACTTAACAAGCTTGCATCTCACTCTTTGTACATTTCTGTCAGATGTCCGGCATTGGTCCACCACCATATTCCTCACCTGATTGAGTCCATACCTAATTCTGTTGAGGCCATTGTCACTAGCTGTTCGTGAGGTGAAGAGTGTGGTGGGGCTCACAGTATGCCAATAGCTTTCTTTACAAATCCTTTGGATACTCTTCTCCCTGATTTTCCAATCCTGAACATTTGATACCCTAAAGATAGGTAAAGGTTTAAGAGTTTTCAAACAGGTTTTCACCCACCTATATTTGATGTTTCTGTACAGTTTTCTCATGTTGGGATGTACCGTCTCTGGTCTGAATGCCTCAGATAAACTGAGATGAGAAAAATTTCATTTTAATAACTGTTACCCATGTATCTTGAGATGGACCACAGATTTTCACTTAGAACAATGAATCAATCTACTTTGGGACTCTCATTTCAAAACTCCTTAGGGACTCTTTTCCCTTTGATCATAAAGTTGCTAGGTAGTGAGTAGTTGAGAAAGTGCCAACATGTACTAGTCTCCACAGTGAGGGCACTTTTTCTTAACAAGTGAGTTCCAAATATAGGTTCACAGAGAGCAGCATGCTTGCCCTACTCCAAGTCTCTTTATATAAGTAGAGTAGAAACATATGGATGAAAAAAAAGGAAAAAAGATGGCTGTTCTGCTAATGCACATAAGAGAACCATTTCACTCACATAGTTAAGCCCGTAGTGGACTGAACTTCCTAAGTATGGACAAACCTGCTTTCTGTGAGAGTTAGGCCCTGGTGTGTTATCTTGGAAAAAAATACACCCTGCAGAGTAAATTATGAAAGACTAAAAATATTGGAGAGGAAAATAAAACAAGGGAAAGGAAGAAAGATGGCTCAACTCAGTGATTTGCAACTGTGTTTTTCTTAATAGCAAAACCCAGTGTAAACTGCAGTATCATTTCCCATTTCTCTGATAGTAGAAGCAAACATACATGTGGAGTTATATAGGAAGATATATGTTTTATACGTAAAAGCATAATTATTTTACACGTTAGAAAACAAGCCTTATTTTAAAAGATACCATTTTTGGCACTGTTATAAAGGGGAATAACTAGAAACAGTGCTGTTATTAGTACCACTCCAAACAGTTACAGACTTTCAAAGTTTGCATAGCTTTTAAAATGGACCATGTCAAAATCATTTAAGAAAAATGTAAAAAAAAAAAAAAAAAAAAAAAAAGAAAAATGTAGATTATAAAATGTCACGTTAGAGTTGTGCCATATCCACTTATGATATTTTTCACTTATATTCGCAGTTAAATGTTGTCAAATTTTATTACAAGCCTCAGAAATACTGTGGTAATAAGGATAAAAACTTATTGCTGAATACATTTTAGATATGATATATGGAGGGGTTTGATTGATACTCTGCATCCATTACATAATTGGGTGGCTATTATGTAATGTTGCAAATCTACCATTACTTAAAAAGTAACAGCTTTTCCTATTAATATTTCATTCCACTTTTTTATCAGATGCACTTACCTTGAGTATATTTTATAATTTAATTGCTTGCAATGACCATGGGCATCAACAAGACAGCGCAACTATATCGTTTTATTTCTATACTAACCTCATACCCATACAGCTGAAGTGGCTGTCATACCACTGACATTTTGACATGTTATGGGTATGCCTGTGCACCAATGCATCTATAATATTGCACATACCTGTTAATCAAGAGCAATATCTATGCAAGCTCTGGTACTGCCATTGCCTTTCTTGGACTAATTTTTTGTTTTTATTTTTTTGGCTGCATTGGGTCTTAATTGCTGCACACGGGCTTTCTCTGGTTGCGGTGAGCGGGGGCTACTCTTCATTGTGGTGCAGAGGCTTCTCGTTGTGGTGGCTTCTCTTGTTGTGGCGCATGGGCTCCAGGCGCGCGGGCTTCAGTAGTTGCAGCACGCGGGCCCTAGAGCGTGTGGGCTTCGGTAGTTGCCACGCATGGGCTCAGCGGTTGTGGCTCGCGGGCTTAGTTGCTCCGTGGCACGTGGGATCTTCCCAGACCAGGGATCAAACCCGTGTCCCCTGTGTTGGCAGGCAGATTCTTAACCACTGCACCACCAGGGCAGTCCCTCTTGGACTAATTTAAAGAGAAGAATAATGAACACTTGGTGAGCTATAAGGACGGGAACATGAGTAATGGATTAAGCAAAAGCAAAGGAAAAGTGAATGCATATGTTGTATCTTGCAGTACATCTTGATTAATACTTTGTAATTGATTAGTCAAGGGTCTATGATCTTAACGTGTCCTGCCTTATCTAATGGCACAGTGTGCTTCACCTCTGTTAGATCTTTACTAGTTTCTTCTTGTTGACTGTCTTCCCTACTAAGCTGGATCTCTCTCTTTATAATTGGCACTTAGTACCATGGGAATAAAACAGTATAAAAATAATGACTTTGAACTGTATTAAAATAAACAAAATTATAGTATTAAATATTCTTTTCAGTTAGGACAGTATCCAAAATAAAACCTTACTATTCCAGTCGTACAAAGCATTATCACCTATAAAATGCTGTTGATAAGTAAGTGAATAACATCTTTAGATGTGGATGAATAGAGTCAAAGAAAGAGGGCATTTACCACGTTCCAATAGCTCTTTATCCAATTGCTCATTTCTCCAGTTGATACTGGAGAAAAGAGATTTTGTTCTAAATTGTTAAGAACACATGGGGGAAAATATGAGAATTTGGGATTTTTAGCTGAACCCTAACCTTTAGGCATTTGTTTATTCTTGGCAAAATACAATCCTAGTTTAGAGAGAAAAAGGGTTAACTGGGCTATTAAAAGTCTCCTTGAACGTCAAAGAGCTCTTAAATGAACATTTTCACAATTTAAATATGAATGAATGAAACCATGTGGGTTACTTTCCTTTAAATTATACATGCGTTTAGAAATTAAGGGAAAATACATACAGAAAACAAATTACAGGTTTCATCACACTCTATATTGAGTGGTCAATATGCCGTTAACATGTCTACAGTTAGTTTAAAATTTAAATGTATCTAAAGCAGAAAAACAATCACTAGGTTAGAATAAAAGAAAAAAAAAGCTTTACCATAATACAAATCATCAGTGTCACCAAAAATTAGTTATTGTACATGGTAATGTACCATAAAATGCTACCCAGATCCAGTCTCTCCTTTCTGGGAGTTTATAATAATTCACGGACATTGTGAGCTAAGTTCATTCATTCTTCCTAAAAAAGAATATTAATAATATTTACAGCATGTACAGTGTACCACAAGGTGCGTTGTTCTTTTCAAGACTGCACACTTGGCTGGAGAAGAACCATATACACACCAAGTCAAAATCTGTAATGAGAGAGAGAGAGGGATGGGGAATTGAGAGCTTTTTTCTGTCACAGCTGAAAGAGAAATCTGTGAGATTTATTTTTAAATGATGACAAGATAGTGGCTTGTCAAGCTACAATTTGGAGGGACATTCTGAATACATGGTGCTGCTAATCAAATCAATTCAGTGCACACTTACTGAGTCCTGGCTATTGTACGGTGCTACTAGCAAACAGTCCCTACGATGGGAATGACTGGGGACTCTGTTTTCAAGAGGTATCTAATGGAGTGCTGAATCTTGGAAAGAAACAGAGAAATCAATGGTATTTTTTGGACCTTAGTCATTTTAGGTTCTCCAAAATCAGATGGGAGACAGAAAATACAATATGAAGAAGTTTCTAAATGGCAGGAACCATGTCCCAGGTAAACTCTGTGAAGTGAGGCTCACATCGACATGTGGCCAGCTACAGTTATTACATATGTTTATCCTCACTTGCCAGTCAGGGTTTTCTTCTGGGTTATTGATGCAGGCTTCCAGAATTGTCCCTGTGGACTGTGCTTTTTCTCATATCAGGAATCACATTCACAAGTTTATTTTAAATTGTGATGCAAGAGTGCCTTCTGTGTGAGCCATTTCTTCATAGCCATTGCCTTAATTCTTCTTTAGAACGTGCTGCTTGGCACTTGATACCTCAATTCAAAATTCAATACCTCAGTTTTTACAGACATCATAAGAAATTTCTTTTTACTATAGCCATATATACATCAATTAACTTGAGAAAACATATTTGTTTTTGACGTTTCAATCTCAATACAACCAGGTTCCTATTTCTCCTGCATTTATCTAAATGGGATACTGTGCCTTGGACTAGGTGTTCTAAGTATAATGAATTTATAGGCACAGTCTTTGATGTATTGGTTTCTCCCAGGTCTTTTAGGAACTCAGAGTCAACTCGCATCCATCAATTTGATCTTCATTTGCAGAAAAGCGTAGACGAACAATGATAGTTCTTTCTTCAAGCACATCAAACAAACTTGTTACCAGGGCCAAAACCTAACTGATCTCTAAGGTTTGAAACTTGAGCCAGATTCTGATCTCACTGGGAAGGATTGACGTATCCAATTTAGACCCATGCACAAAGCCTCTATTCTAAACACTAATGGCAGTGTTCTTGTGTCAGTTGAAGGCCCTACGGCTCTCTCACAATTCTCAGCAATGAAACAATATGAAGTTTTGAAAAAAAGAAATCTCATTCTATGTATATTGTTTCCCAGAAGACAGCACTCAGTTGACTCAGTGCTGGTTTCTGGATATGAAAGAAGTACCCATGACCTCTAGTTCTGAGTGAAATATTCTCTTCCCAAAGGAAGCCTCTCAACTCAGTATGAGTACCTGTTTACTGCACTACGTTCTAAAGAGGGCAGGGCAAGTGAGACAAGCAGACTTTGGTGCACAGTCTTTCTTGTCATCTTCATCAGAGCATGTTTGATAGCAAGTAACTGAAACCTGCTCAAGCAGGTCTCAGGGGGATTTTCTGCAAGCTCATGTGGGGTATCTCATGAAACACAAAAGAAAGAAGCACAGCTGGGCTGGCTTAGGGTAGGAAATGCTTGCTGGAAAGTCATCAGGGGTTGAGCAAGTTACTCTTGAGTTAGTATGGGATTTTATAGTGGTTAAGAGGGCGGAATCTGGAACCAGGCGTCATGAGTTCAAATCCCAGTTCCTCCATTTGCTTGCAGTACTTTTTTGAAACATAATCGCTCCCTGTCTCTTCTTTCTTCAGCTATAAAGTGGGATAATATTAATTTCTGCTATAGAGGACTGTTGTTGGAGTTAAGAAATACAAAGGGTATGTAGCACCTGGCATGTGTAACTGCACTCAATAAGAGGTAATCACACTAATAACCTATTTATTGACAATGTGACATTTATTTTATTACCTGTGGGCAGTTATCCCTTTAATACTTACTTTTAGAAAAAGCTATCCCTTAACATAAAATATTAATAAACTGACTGAGTCAAAAAAGGGGTGGGATAGGGAACAACTGAGTAAATTAAAAGTAACATTGAACAAAATAGCATGTAGTACAGAATATCCATGAAATAAGGTTCATATAAGATCAAACGCATTCAAATTGGTGGCTTATTTTATGCTGCACAAAAATTCTACATCAAGTCTTTCTGTGGCTTTAGTATGTATCAGTTACAAGTCAGCAAGATGTTTTGTCCTTTTAAAAAGTATAAAAATGGTTATACCAAATAAAAACCTGTTACATACAATAACATTTGGCAAGTAAAAGAGAAAAAATCATAATATTGATAAATCCATTGCTTTTTATGTGTATATGTATACATACAAATCAAGGACATGCCCCCAAAGATATGGCAGTGTGTTAGCCTTCTAGAACTTAAACCTACAACTAGGGACGTGAGGGAGAAGAAAATGCCTGAATTTCTTTTTCTTTCTAAGCTGAGGCATCCTGACTTGACTTGAGTTAGCATGCAGCAACTGAGTTTTCACTGTCAGGCAGAATGGGGACTCAAGAAACAAATTAAGTTCAGTTTTTATCTTTTGTTTTTTTTTCATAAATACTCTTCATAGCAAAGAGCATCATAAATAAAGTCAAAATATCAAAAGGCCATAAAAGTTTATTTAATTTGGCTGCATATAATTACAACTTCTGTAACTATACCATTAACAAAGTCAAAATACAAACAAAACACTGAGAAAAAGTCTTTGCAATGTGTTTCACAGAAAAGGACTAATCTCAATATATAAAAAGCTCATAAAAAATCAGTAAGAATAAAGACATATAGCCCAAAAGAAATATGATTCAAGATTAGTCGCAGAAAAGAACTTCGGAAAATTTACCCAGCCTCATTATATAAATTGTATCCTAATGTCATAAGCCATCTAACAACATGCTTTGTTTACGAGTCTGTGGAGAAACACACACTCTCATTTATTATGGGTGGAAGTTTAGTTTTTTGTTTCACAAACCCCGTGGACTATTAAGCAATGTCTCTTGAAAATACAAATGCATATAAATTTGATCCTGCATTTCATCCAGATTTATTTGCATGTACGTGAAATGAATGTGTTTTCTTATTATAGTACATCATTTTCTAAATAGCAAATTATTGGAAAAAGTTCAATGTCTATCAACAAAGGACCAGTTAAATAAATTATGGTAAATCAAAAGAATGAGAAAATATTTTATATATTTGTTCTGTATGAAGCTATATAAAACAATCTACGAATATTATATGGAAAGATCTCTTAAGTGAAAAATATTTACTACATACCTTTTTATACACTTTGAATTTTCAACCATGTTAATGCATCACCTATTCAGAAAATTAAATTTTAAAAATTAGAGAAGCTGTGATAGTACTCACAACAAATAAAATCTAATTAGAGAGTTGTTCCATCATTGCAGGAGCAGTGAAGTAATATGTTTGTTCAACATTTTTATTATAAGAAAACTTGTAATTAAAATCATGCTGTGATACCGTTTTTCATTTATCAGAAGAGGAAAATCTAAAATTTGACAATTCACAGTATTGGTGAGGCTCTCTGGAAATAGACACTTGTACATAGCTGGCAGAAGTATGAGTCGTCTGCCTACTATATAGCAACATCCTCACCTATTTCTTTCTTTGCTTTTTTTTTTTTTTTTTTTTTTTTTTTTGCAGCAGAGCCTCCCACTGTGATAGCTGAACATATTAGCTACTTGCTTTCCCAGCAGTGTGTAGTTAGGGCATGGGCATATAAACTAGTAGATACAAATAGAACCTGAGAGGATGTCTGGGATTTGGGGTTGTATTCCCCCTTTCTAATAGAAAGGAACACACAGATGGAGAATATTTTCCACTCCATATGACACCTTTGACTGTGGTAACTATCTTGGACCATAAGGAACAAGCTAAAAATGCCATGCTTTCAGATTTTGTGTTATATGTAAAGGACATCTCTGTCTTTTAGAGCCACTTTTAGTCGGGTGTTCTTATTTATAGCTGTAAGCATTCTAATACCTGAAGTTTCTCAGAAAGCAGATCAAATGCTAATAAATAGAGCCACTTCAAGTTATGTTTGTAACTGTTCTCCACAGGTCAAAAGTGGAAAATTAGAGAAGTGAGAGAGGGCGAGAGAGCATTAGAAGGTGCAAACATTGCAATTTTCTATAGGTGTGCATTGCTTTGCTTTAGCAACACCGTTCCTTACTCGTGTGGTTTAAGAACATACGGTTTTCTGGCTTCCCTGGTGGTGCAGTGGTTGAGAGACCGCCCGCCGATGCAGGGGACACGGGTCCATGCCCCGGTCCGGGAAGATTCCACATGCCGCAGAGCGGCTGGGTCCCTGAGCCATGGCCATTGAGCCTGTGCGTCCGGAGCCTGTGCTCCGCAACGGGAGAGGCCACAACAGTGAGAGGCCCACATACTGCAAAAAAAAAAAAAAAAAAAAAAAGAACATGCGGTTTTAATCTCACCATCAAATATAGTTTGTGGGCATAACAAATGCTAATATAGTCTACTGAATGAATATGGAATTCGAGAAATAGCTTCTCAATGAACAAAGATAACCCTGAGTTTTACATCTTTCTTGATTTTGTCTATTTCAGGTGACAGCACCTCTTTGTCATTTAGACCCCTAAAAATAGTGATCATTCAAAGCAGAATAACATTAGTGGTCTCTCCTAAGTTATCCACTAACCAGCAATTAGCTTATGAAAATCCAGTTCATCTATGATCCTATGAAACCCTTGCAAAATTACTACTGCTTTATAAACTCAATAAATTTAAATTTTAAGCAAAATTTGTTTTTAGGCTTTCAATTCTATAGAACAACAAAAAAAATCGCAACAATTCTGTTTTTCTCTAAATCAAGTGATGCTACCAACTGACAGATTGTTAAACTATTTGTAGGTAACAGACAAATTAACTGTAAAATTTACAAAGAGAAATGTAAGTAAAGATTTCTGTTAGGAATGTCTGAACCAGTTGTAATCAATCAAAAAGCTGATTAAAATTATTAATTTACTAGACTATGAATTACTTCTCTAGCTCTAATTTTCTGTACTGTAAATACTCATTTTCCATGAAATCAATAGTATGAGCCTGAAACTGGAAAATTCTATGTCAACCAATATCCAAATATGTATATGTGTGTGTGTATATATATCTATATATATATTTTAAATTATGAGTATTAAGGACTTACTGATTCCTTCATTTTTCCATTTCATTTATGGCCAAATCATACTTCTTATGTAAATTTATTTTCATACAACTAGAGTTTGAGATACATTTTTCCAAAACCTTGTAAAATCTAGATGAAATTTGGACATTTTATTTGCAGTGGAAATGGCGTCTAAGAAATTATGAAATTTCACAAATATTTAGGGAGGGTCTCATTTGCCAGAATTACATGAAATATTTAATGTAAAACTTAGTAGAACAATTAAATTATTTTGTTAAGTATTAAATTCTATGTTGGCCATTCAAAATATGTCACTCTGCTTGTCTATAATGATATATATTTTTGTCTTTATACTTAGATATTTTCATCAGCGTGAAATCCATATTGTATCTTTAGGAGGAACAGAAGTTTATAAAATTAGGTAGCAAATTTAGTTGATCCCCTTTACCTTTCCCTCAGAAACATGCTCTGAGGGAAGGAGGAAGAAGAGGGGGGCCATAGTAAAAGCCACTTGTGATCTTTTAAGCAACTTGGTTATATCTGAGGGGAAAAAAATCACAAATTCAGCACCCAAAGCATTAAAGGATAATGTGGATTTCTGTGAATGAGTTGTGGGAATATGCAGGTGGAGGCAATTGTCATCACATATCACAAACAAAACCTTCCCCAAACCCTCCTTGGGCATCCCTTGCTTGTCACAATTTCTAATCCCTAAGGCAGATGATGACTTCCATCTTGTTCTCATTCTCTCCTTCTGCCCAGACTTCCTGCTTCACAGGCCCACCCTCCCAAAGTTCCCTTTCTCTCCTCCCTCAGCCTCTCCTTTTTTCTGCTTTCCTATCCTACCAAGCAAAAAGTGGCTCGGCTATGAGCCCAATTTAGGTAGTGTTTTTCCTCTAACATGGCTCCTGAAGGAATGTGTGTTTGTCGGGGGTGGAGGAAAGTCTCAATTCTTCTGCTGTATATAATGTCTTAGGTATATCTGTGAGAATGTATTTGTTGCATCTATCCTATGTACCTAGCGCTGTGCTCAACAACAGTGATACACAAATAGATCTGTAGATACCTATCTATATAAATATATACACACATACATACATATATCTACATATAAATACACACACATGTATACACAAATATATGTATATTTTAATACATGTATATTATATAATATTCCCATTTCATTTCATATAGGACTAACTTTTTTTTTTATAATTAAGGCTTGTACTCAAACACAGATTACGTGCCTCCCTAAGTGATTTCACCTCCCTTTCAAGAATGCTTTGATAAGATTTTTAAAGTAATTTTATTAGTCTTACACCTGATACTCATACTCATCATTATTCTCTTGCTTTCTCTGGTTTTGTCTTGTTTCTGCTTCTTGGACCCTACAGTGGTCACTACACAATGAGCCTCACAAAAAGTACTGTATGCAAAAGTACAGAATTCCAGAAGGAATGTATTAAAATAATAGTCGAAGCAAGCCCCAGCTTCATTCCCAGCTACTCTTATTTTATTAAGCTCTTTGTTCATGGTTCATGGTGAGCATAATGTCTTGTCTATTCTGCTATGACAAGAGCCCCAGACTGCACAACTTTACCATCATTTCGTTCCAGTTGCCCAGCCAGTTCAACTTTCCACGCATGTAAACATGTACTGGTTTTACAATCCTGATGGATGAAACAGTTAAACTTAGTTTTCCCAGACCCCTCCCATTCTATTTTATTTCTATGCCCCCACTTTACTGGAACCTAACTCATTCCTTCTTGTCCTGTTCTTAGTAAGAATGGTCATATTGCAATCATCTCCCCTTTATCTGAAGGCCATTATATATTCATTTTTTCCATTCTATATAATTGTATCCCAAACCTTTTGTCATTTTAAGAGCATACCACAGCTAAGGAATAACTAATTATTATTCAGTGTGATATTGCATTATGATTTATTGCCTTTCCTTTCAATTTCATCTATATTTTAAAGATAAACACAGAGAACTTTCCAAAATGTATCTAATTTTGAACCACTACCAGGATTCATGGGCATTTAACCACAGTTTTCACGCATTCTGAAATACCCTCACATATCTCTAAGGAATGTGTCTTCATGGGATGTTTTTTCACTTCCATGTACAAAGCAGCAGTGTGAGTATAATTGGCAGAGAACCTTAACAGAATAAAGCTTTGTTTCAGTTAACCAACAGGAGCAATAGGCTCTCCCAGTTTCAACAGTTTTTTTTAATATCACTCATCTACTCCAGTTAGAAACATAAGGAAAACATGATATTCACTCTCCATGGGCTCTAAATTTCTAAGCTTGCATTAGTCCCTGGAATAATGAAACAGAAATGTCTTAGTTACACATCAGTGAAAATACTTGATTAAAATTTTTAAGTGAATTTGTATAGAGGCACATCTAAGTATGGTATTTGTATCACGAGGATTGGGTAATACCACTAACAACTACAATTATTTTTAGGTCTCTTACATCATCAGTCGTAATGCACTTGAATGGTACACGCATCTTAGTACCGGTAAGCAGTTCAAATGAGTATCATTTTATGACAGAATTGCTTAGGGTAAGTGAGTTTCCTTTTCCAGATAACTTTCTTTCAGTGCTAAGGGGGAGGGAATTCATTAGAAGTCATGGAACATTCACTGTCGAGCCATTTCCATTCTCTGAAGGTAGAAACAGGTCATTAAAAAAACATTATGGGTAATGGTAGAAAAGCAACAAGAGAATGTTGTCTCACAACCCATGGGAGCATGGGAGGGAAGGAGCGCCAAAATAATCAGAAATTGTTTAAGACAGCTCTCTTGTGCCAAAAAGAAAAAGAAAGAAAGCATGAGGGAAGGGAAGGAAAGGGAAAGGAAGGGGGGAAGGGAAAGGAAAAAGAAAAGGAAGGGAAGGAAGAAGAGCCTACAGTGTCTCATGAGATATGCCTTTACCTCTCTGGTCCTTAGATTCCCCTGCACCTGCTACACACTCACCCTGCATTCTATAGATCTATTCCAATTGGGAGTTGCAAATAATTCTTGTCATGTGATTCTTTCCTCTTCCACGAAAAGCCTTCTTACTCAAAAATTTAAGAAAAATAAAAAACTTTTTTGAATGATATTGTGAGAAGAGGGCTTAGAAAAATGAAAGTCTTTTATTCTCTTTCTTTCCCTTCCCCTTTCTTCCCTCTCTCCCTTCTTTCCTTCCTGTCAATCATCTACTGATGTATAACACATATTCCTCATTTTGTTATATGGTATCATGCAATTTAATTAAGTTAGATAAACATATACTAAGTATTATGTACAAGGCACTTACCACTTTTAAGATAAATCTTAGAATTTTGAAGGCCAGGGATGAAAACATCCACAATCAAGGATAAAAGGCAGCCAGAGCACACTACCACTCTGCCAAGCAGAAGTTCGTATGAGCCCTTGTATGTACAGGCTCTCATTCTTTCCATGGTATTCACTTGGTTTAGCACTTAGGGCCTTTATTTTGAAGATCTCTGTGACTGTGGTTATGTATCCAAATCTTATATATTTTGGTTGCTTGATTCCCACTATTGACCCACTTAGGACACTGCATTTATTCTTTCCACCTCCATGAAAGTTTATTAAAGCCCTTCTATTCTGAGTGGGAGGATTTAAGATACTCATTAAACTTGGAGTATATTATTGCTATCGAAAAGCATTATAGTAGAGCCTTACGTTATTGTATACAGTAATCCGTTCCAGGTGGATTACAGCTTCCTGTGTGAAAGGCAAAAGTAGAAAAACTTTTCTAAGAACATATAGAAAGACGTTTACATGGACTTGGGACAGAATACGATTTTGCAAACAAAACAGAAAAGTGATAACCATAAAAGAAAAGATCGATAAGCCACAGAATTCAATTAAGAACTTCCGTCCTTCAAAAGACACCATAAAACAATGAAAAGACAAGCCAGACACTCTGAAATATATGACTTCATAAAGAATCCATACCAATCCCTAGACAAGTGCACAAAATTCACGAACAGCAGGACATTGATGCTGAGGGAGGCTGTGCACGGGTAGGGTGGGGAGTACACGGAAGTCTCTGTACCTTCTCCTCAGTTTTGCTGTGAACCTAAAAATGCTCTAAAAAATAAAGTCTATTTTAAAAAATCATGACCAAGCATTTCACTGAGAAGGAAACATCAAAGATCTTAAACATGGGAAGATTGCTATTGATTAGAAATGTGCAGATTCAGACTGCAATTAATCACCATTTCCATTTATTCCCCCAAATTAGCAAAAGTCAAAATATCTGATGATGCTGAACGCTGGTGTGCATGGGAATCAGTGGAACTCTTTTTATACAGTTGGAAAGTATGTGTATTATACAACCATTTTGAAGGATAGTTTAGCATTGCCTTGTGGAGATAAACAGAAGCACTTTCCACAACCCAGTGTTTTACTCTTGCAAGATGTGCCGGGATACAGGTGCTTAGATGCTGCAATAGCTAAAACTGGAAACAGTTCACATGTCCTTGAAGAAGACAATATATAAACAAGTCATGGTATATAACTAATGAAGTATTATACAGCCATTATTGAAATGATTAATGAAAATAAATGAAATATAACTATGTTCAAAAACAGAATAATATTAGAAATATGTATTTGAGGAAAGATATGAATTACAGCAGTATGATAACGTTTTTATTGAGCTCAAAAGCAAACAAAATCTAACAACATATAGGTTGTCTATACATACGTAAAGTGATAAAGTAATTTAAACAGAAAAAAAAAGGAAAAGAAATGATTAGCCCAAAATTCAGAATAATGGTGGAGTCTGAAGGTGAGACAGTGGGATGTAGTTGAGAAGCATACACAGCTGGGTATAAGGGATTGGCAGTGTTCTAGATCCAAAATTGGGTAGTGACAATAAAAGATGTATACTTTGTTATTCAGTTTCTTCTGTGAATACTACATGTTTTTTTCCTGAGGAATTACGTGTAGCATGCATACATTTTCACAATATCCATTTATTGCAGTGATTAATTACCAATAAAATATACCAAGTATTTATAAAATTTAAGGGAATGGCAGATTCAGAGAACACATTAGTCACCTTGCAGCTTTACCTCTTTTAAAGATAACAAAGACAATTGTAGCCAAGCAAATAAAGAATTTATTTTTCAAAAGATTAAATCCAAACTATACAAAATTCAACTCTAAAGCTTATTCTATCCAAGTATAGGAATAAAAATCAGGATCGATTCTCAACTTTAGACTTTCTAAAAAATTATATAATAGCAACCAGGAGAAGTTCTTGTTCAAAAGTACAACAAAGCAGTGGTACCTCACCCTAGGCCTTAGTGCAAACTTGGATTCATTTGACTCCAGGGATGGGAGTCAGTGCTTTTGATTCTAGTTGATCTTATCACAGACTCGTATCTACTCTGTCACCGGTGGATGACTTGTGCAGTCTTTGAGTCTTCTCTTTCTTTGGCCCAGTTATGCTAAAACCTGGAAGATTCAACTACATTTTACTGATTTGTGAGGAAAATAGACTTTGGAAGACAGTGGTTACCATGCCAGCCCTGCTCTGGCTAGGTCTTCCCAGATAATACTGTAGAATAGAAAATTGCTATTTGGGGAGTTCCCTCAGTGTGCTAGGAATTGAAACTAAGACAATTTGGGCAAGGTCAACTTAGGTATGGACTTAAAATATAACTACACTATATATATATATATATATATATATATATATATATATATATCTCCTAGAACATTTTTCCAAGACACAGGAATACTTTTTATCATTCATTAAAAAGAAATTAAACTTGATTCAGAGCCGGGCTGGTTTCCACAAAGTGTAATCTTTTTTTTTTACAAAGCCAGCAGGAAAAAATAAATTCAAAAATAAATCAATTTTGAGATAGCTTTAAATAAAGAGTCAACATTTCCTTTGAATTATAGGAAATGTATTCCTTATAGAGAGAAAAAGTGTCTCTCTGACTCCGTACCCTAAATTACTTCTTTTATAACATTCCATTTCAGGGGAAGTTCCTGCTGTTCAGACTGGGCAAACAATCTTGCAACTCCATAGGAATTTTTAGTTATAAAAAATGTGTTTTCTACAAAAGCCACATAACTAGAAGCGTAGAGAATGTCATTACAGTAGGTTGAAGCACCCTCCTCTTCATCTGTGGGCACGTGGGCATACATTGTTTAAGCTGTAGACCAGGAAATCGGCCTACAGCGGGGTGTGGAGCTGTAATATTTACATATTCAGATAATTCTTCCTTCTCAACAGAACTCGTGATAGATACATAAGAAGGTGTTATGAGTATAGCAAGTACAATAGATTTACTTAAGTAAAATAAAAACTCATTGAGTAAAACCTTGTTAATTTAGAGTTTGTCACATCATAGAAATTATATATAAAATCAGGCAAACCTAACTTGCCCTAATGCAGCTGTAAGAGCAAATAGTTGAAAAATCAGTTAAGCACTAACAACAACAAAAAAGCAAAATAAAACAACCAAAAAACAGCAGTAGTTTTGTCCAAACTAGAAATGATTGTTTAAAAAGCAAAATTCTTAAATATTTTATAATTCCCAAATATTTTTACCCTAAAGAAGGATGCTTGTTTTCTATATGTGTCTTAATTTTCCTCATAGCTATTAGATTCATGCCTGAAACCTAAATCCTGTTTGCTTCCTCTCTGTATGATTAGGGTTAAATGGTCATTTAATGTGTTTCAGTGTCACAACTAAGGACACACCACTGACTCTTAAAGCAGCTCAGACTCCAGACTCTTGTCACCTCCCTTTTGTTCTTTTGTCCTTCTTGCCAGAGTTCCTTCCAGGTACACATTACAGCCGTCTTGCATTAGGAACACCAGACAGCATTTCCAACCTACCCTTGGGGACCATTTTATTTTTTTGTTTATTCATTTATTTATGTAAATATTTATTTTATTTTGGAGCATAGTTGATTAACAATGTTTTGTTAGTGTCAGGGGTACAGCAGAGTGATTCAGTTATACATATATCTATTCTTCTTCAAGTTCTTTTCCCTTTTAGGTTATTACAGAATATTGAGCAGAGTTCCCTGTGCTATACAGTAGGTCCTTGTTGGTTATCTATTTTATTTTATTTATTTATATAAATTTATTTATTTATTTATTTTTGGCTGTGTTGGATCTTTGTTTCCGCGTGCAGGCTCTCTGTAGTTGGAGCCAGCGGGAGGTTACTCTTTGTTGCGGTGTGTGGTCTTCTCATTGCGGTGGCCTCTCTTGATGCAGTGCACAGGCTCTAGGTGTGCGGGCTTCAGTAGTTGTGGAATGCAGGCTCACTAATTGTGCCTTTCTGGCTGTAGAGCGCAGGCGCAGTAGTTGTGGCGCACAGACTAATTTGCTCCGCGGCATGTGGGATCTTCCTGGACCAGGGCTCGAACTTGTGTCCCCTGCATTGGCAGGCGGATTCTTAACCACTGCACCACCAGGGAAGCCCTGGTTATCTGTTTTAAATATAACAGTGTGTATGTCAATCCCAAACTCCCAATCTATTCCTCCCCTGCACCCTTTCCCCCTGGTGACCATAAGTTCGTTCTCTAAGTCTGTGAGTCTGTTTCTGTTTTGTAAATAAGTTCATTCGTATCATTTTGTTTAAGATTCCTCATATAAGCAATATTATATGATATTCGTCTTTCTCTGTCTGACTTACTTCACTTACTATGATAATCTCCGGGTCCATCCATGTTGCTGCAAATTTTAAACAGCGAAACACGGAAATGCAAAAAAAAAGAAAAAAAAATGGTAGTAACTAGATAGTGAAAAGGACACGTTGATAGCATGAACGCTGAAACAAGGCAGAGCTTGGCCATGTTCAGCCTCAGCTGGGAACATGCACATTAGGTGACTCAAATTTTTTGCTGCTCTGCCCACGTCTGCGAGTAACCGCAGAGGCACGTCCCTAGTATTAATTTTACGTTTACAAATAAATTTTAGTAAGTAGGCAAATTAGCAAATTCTAGGTCCTTGAATACTGAGGATTGATTGTATTTCTCTAATGCCACTTCTCAAACAGAACAAGCCTGTCTCTTCTTGTATTAGCCCTTCTCAACTTCGAGGCTAAAGTAAGAGCTAACAGTTATGTAGCCTTTGATGGTTGCCAGGCCCCTGTCACAGGACTTCACTTGTATTTACTTCTTCGATTCTCACAATAGTTTTATGAAGTAGAGATACCATGATCATCATCTTTGTTTTATAAAGCACTCAACGAGCACAGAGAGTTTTGATTATTTGCTCAGGTTACACAGGCAGTAAGTAGCCTAGGTGGAATTAAAAGCAAGCAGCCTAGCCCCATACTTGTTCAGGTAAACAGATGCTCAGCTGTACAGCTCACACAAGTGCCTCCTCTCTCCCCACCGCCTAAATGTCCTCAACATACCCAGTGCCTTGGTCTCAAGTCATCCAGGTTTTGCTAGTTCGGTTTTATCTCTGAATCAAGTTAAAGTGCAGAAAATTCTGTGTGTGTGTAACATGGTCTTGCCTCCTTGGAGGAAGCTTTTCACAGTATTCTGTCCTAGGTTTACACGGTTAGATACCATAAGTGCCATATGGAACCTGTTACTTTATTTATTGGAGATATGTTGTTGAGGACATTGCCTTCGACATTCCTCAGTGTTCCCAGTATAAAGAACCACATGAATCATTTCCCTCAGGCCTAGTGCCAGGAAGAGCCTAAGTAATACGCATGCATTTTTTTCTTTTGGAACAATGTGGGTCAGATTAATAACCATATCTCTTAAGTGAATTTTAGGCAACTGTAAAACTGTAAAGGAGGCCATGTGTTCACAACATCCTACATGGTCATTAAAGCTTATGTTACCATGTACTCATTACATGTTTTCATTTTTCTCCTTCTCTTGACAGTTCATTCTATTTGAATTTCTACCTTACATATATCTGTATATGCTACCTCAAAACAATTGAGGGATGAAACATGGGGAAAGTATATAAAGAAATGAATATATAAATTAATTTGATTTGGAGTCACCTCATTTTCCCTGTCACTGTCTTTTAATACATTTTAGCTTATAGACACAACTTTAAAAGGGGCATCCAACACTGAATGTGAAATTCTAGAAGTGCTCTAACCAACACTCCTAGCCTTATTCTCATTTGCCTTGATCAATTTTGGTTAAAAGATAGCATACACTTTGTGTCTAAGTTTCCATAATTCGCTATGTGATAAAATTATATTTTAGAAATTTATAAGGATATTTTTGGTAAATTCCAGTTTAGATTTATAAGCATACGTTTTTAAACAAAAATCTTACTTTTAAATTGTATCAATATTTTTATACAAACAATAAAGTTATATTCAAGCTCTGCAGTATATTTTTAAAACTTCTGCAGATAAATCTAAACAAGACCAAAGTGACTACATTTCCTAAGACTGAGTAGATGAACATGTGTGGGTGTGAGCAGAGTCACATCTGCATAGATTATGCTCCCAAGTAAGGAAGGACTCCTAGTTTTTAAATGTTATGTCAGCTTAGCAACATGATCACATCACCTTCAATTCTAGGAATTCATCCACTGATCACAATTATGATGGGGTCATAATCTTATGTTTTGACCATTTTCTTCTAGAAATGTAATGAAGTTATTTACTGTGGGTTATAGACTGGCATCAAAAATTGTTTTTAACTAAATGTGATGGGGTTGAAAAGGTAAAATTATCCTATGAGCCTGTATATATTAGAACTTTAAAAATAATCTTTAAAGAGTCATAAAGGAGCAAGAAGAAAGAGGAGACTGCTAACTGTCTCATAGGAGGGATGAGTTGAGCATGTTGTAAAGTAAAACATGGTTTGGTCTCAATATAAGTTAACTTTATTTTATTAAGGATAATTTACAACCCAGAAGATATAGTCCATGTTGAGACTTTTAGGAGGCTTTAAATTTTATGTGTAGGAGGCTCTTATTTTATGTTAAGAGAAGTGGTATCTGTTTATTATCCAAGAGAGAATAATCCACATTTTGTTTCCATGATTATGGATATGATATTGAATACAGTTAAAGAGCGCATTGTGGATTGATTTTTTTGACTTTAGAAAATGCCAGAGATAGGTAGATATAAATACACACACACACACACACATTCACGCACACACACAGATTAGGTAGCTGTGATTACCAGATCAGTAATGTAAAAAGCAGAATCGTCACTTTTCCAGAGAACCAAGAGGGAAGGCTTGACTAAAGGTAAAACAAAATTAAAAATATAGACTATTTTCCCCAGAATTTGTTGAATTTTAAACATACTAATTTTAAGCCTTTTCCCAATATTGAATTTTAATCATTCAAATTTAAGCAGGGAACTGTAGGAAGAAACTAAGCTTGATAAAAAGTAATAAAGAAGAAAAAACCACACTAGAACACCTAATATACATTACTCTATAGCATGGATCATTACAGACCATTATTGAAGAATTTTAATTTTGGTAAAAGATACATATTTTGCCACCTAATAGTCCTGATATTTGTAAGTGTTTCCCTATAAAGCAGTTCTTAATGCTACCACAGAGAGGAAAAGAGTGTTTCCCTGAATTAATTATATCAGTGAAGGAAGTAACAGAATCTTCCCTAGGTATTTATTATTCTCTTTTCTTTTAGGTGGTCGGCAAACTTAAAGTTTTCAAGGCAATACAGGTACTTTTTTTATATATGGCTTTTATTCTGGCATAAATCCCTTAAAGTCAATTAAAACTCATCATGCTCAACCAACAGAAAACTTCAGGAAGCATAGCTCCTTCTAATTAGTAGACATACATGTATTGGCACAGCCATAGGAAGTATAAGTTCCACTGACAACAATATTTTTGTTAGAGAAAATGCATTTATTTATAATGTATCCAGAGTCTTAAAATCATCTAAATAATGTATAAAGAAGCTTAGTCCCTCTTCAGCGATGGAGGGTACATTCTCTCTCTGATTGTGGATAATTACAGTCCCAAAAGTCAGCAGGAAAAGAACTTTATCATGTAAACAACATCTCAATTTCTATGCAAAGGGTTGTATGTTAAGAAAACACTTAATATGGGACATAAAGCCACGTAAAACTAACATTTTTCTGAATAATGACTAAGGGTGATGCTGTTTTTCTGAGTTGTGACATAAAACATTGTGTTGGGATTGGAAAATATTAGAAATAAAAGAGAAACCACCAGAAAAACATGCAAAATCTTAACCTGTCTTCTGGTCTACTAATTGAAAGCATAACATATAAAACAATTAACGGTAACATCCACTCAGTATATACTAAGTAGTTATTCTGTGCCAAGCACTGCTTACAATGTATAAGTGAATCTAGCACTCAAGGATCCTGTTGCATTCTCTTTGCCTTAACTGGTTTATATTCTTCTTTCCTGTATTACCTTATTTTGTTTATGTTTACTATTATTATCAGTTGTTTTTCCCAGTACTTAACACAGTGTTTATTATTTTAGTCTAGATCTGTGCTATCCAATATGGCATCCACCAGCCACAGGCGACTATTAATTTAACTTAATTAAAAATAAATAACATTTAAAGTTTAGTTCCTCAGCCTCACTAGCCACATTTTAGCAGAGCTAACAGGATTTGATGAGGGACTGCAGGAGGGATGAAGAGAAAGCAAGCCATCAATGAGGATCCAGGGATTTGGCCCTAAGCACTGCTAAGGATGAATTTGCTAACTACCGAGATGAGAAAGCCTGTAGATAGAGATCAATAATTGTATTTGGAACACGTTAATGTAAGTTATGTATCTTCACATCTCTAAGTGGAGATGTGAAGAGGGCATTTGGCTATACAAATCTAGTGTTCAACAGAGAGGTTTGAGTTGAAGATTTTAATTTGGAAATACCAACATGGAGGTGATGTTAAAACCTAGATAAGATTGCCAAAATAGCAAGTATAGATAGAGGAGAGAAGATGAAGGACTGAGAATTTACATACTACAAAATGAAGATGTCTGGTAGAAGCTGAGGAAAGAGTGTAGGAGAGCAGTGTCCCGGAAGCCAAGAAACAGTGTGCAACCAAGGGGAAAGGTAATCCATTGTATCAGATACTTTGATAAGTCAACTATAGGGAGAACTGGAAATTAACCATTGGATTTAGCAACCTAGATGCAACAGACAGAAGCAGTTTCTGAGGAAGGTAGGAGTGAAAGCTTGATTAGAGTATGTTTAAGAATGAATTGGAGAGGGAGTTTGGAAACAGGGCTTATACTTGACTTTTTGAAGATTTTCGCTACGAACAGGGTAGTAGCTCGCAGGTAAATGGGATCGAGAGAAAGAACTTTTAAAATAAAGAAATTGCAGCTTGTGTGGATGGAGATGAGAATGATCCAATAAAGAGGGAGTATTGGTGATGTCAAGGGGAAAGAGAAGAATTACTGGGGTAGAGGAGAGGGGATAGGATCTGTGCTCCCATGGATGCACTGACTTTAGACAGGCTTGTGGGGTGCTCTTCCATAGTCTTGGGTAGTGGCAGAGATCATGCATGGAAGGATAGATGTGCAGGAGGCACATAAGCCGGTGGGGGTCTGTGGAAGTTCTCCTCTGAATGCTTGCTTTCCTCACCGAGGTGGGAGGTTGTTGTTCGAGAGTAAGCATAAGGGAAGAGATTTGGGGGGTTGAGGCTTAAGGAAGGAAGTAGGAGATAGACATTTAAGAGTTTATGATGCATAGTATCGTCGTCTGGCAATACTAGGAGTCCTTTTTTTTTTTTTTTGAAGATTTATTTTTTATTTTCTTTATATTTGCCTGTGTTGGGTCTTAGTTGCAGCACGCGGGATCTTCATTGAGGCATGCGGGATCCTTCATTGCCGCGTGCGGGTTTTCTCTCTCTAGTTGTGGTGTGCAGGCTCCAGGGCGCGTGGGCTCTGTAGTCGTGGCACACCGGCTCTCTTGTTGAGGCATGCGAGCTCAGTAGTTGTGGTGTGTGGGCTTAGTTGCCCTGAGGCACGTGGGATCTTAGCTCCCTGACCAGAGATCGAACCCGAGTCCCCTGCATTGTAAGAGGGATTCTTTACCACTGGACCACCAGGGAAGTCCCTGAGAGTCTTTTTGAGGTTAAAGGGCGTGAAATGAGATCAGTCCACGTGATTGTGTGACGTTTCCCCAGCTCTCATCTTCACAGATGTAGCTGTGGAATAGGGCAGAAAAGTATTTAACCACAGTTGTGGCTAAAACTAGTATGATAAAGAAACATAGGCAAGAAAATTAATTTTATATACAAAGGAGTACCTAAGCTGGGTAAAAGGGGATAGGGGACCTCATGGAGTAAGGGGCAAGGAAAAGATGGTAGCGTCTAGAATGGTAGTTCTCAGTGTGTGGTCTGGGCAACCCTGGAAGTGCTCCAAGATCCTTTCAGGGAGTCCTAACTATTATCTTAATGCTACTAAGATGTTACTTGCGTTTTTCACTCTTATTATCTCATAAATCTACAGTGGAGTTTTATAGAAGCTCACGATGTGGATATCAGAGCATTGACTACAGAAACATAGGAGAATCCATCTGCCTTCTTTTAGCTAGATGTTAAAGAGATTTTCAAAATAGAAAACAGTGCTACTTTTCTCTTAAAGTTTATTTTTGCTTGGGAAATATAATAATTTCCCCAACGTGGAAATTGATGCTAAAATGTGTATTTATGTTTATATAAAATAAGTCTATTTTTGCTATTTTTAGTAAACTTTTAAATAATTTTAATTTTTTACTTTTGTTTGTGATTCAACACAAAGCAGCAGACAGCCACATAAATAAAAGCTTTTTGGCATCCTCAGTAATTTTTTGAAGTGTAAGGTGTTCCTGAGATTTAAAAGTTGGAGAATTGATGAATTGGAGGAAGTGATAGAGTGAAACTATTGTTGAAGTCATATTAAAACAAAGAGTGGGCTGAAAGATAGGAGGTGTTGATAAACACACAAGGCATGCAGTTGAGCTTGGGGAGGGATTAAAGTTACTGAATTCGAGGTCTACAGCTGTACTAGCTAATGAAATTTTCTGTGATGATAGAAATGTTCTATCTATTGTACATCTGAGCTGTACAATATAATGGCCATTAGGCACAGAAGGCCACTGAGCCCTTGAAATGTGGTTTAGTGCAACCAACGAATGAAATTTTAATTGTAAATTGTATCTAATTTTAATTTTAATTAAATATGTATAGCCACATGTATCTACCATATTGAACACTGCAGTATCACTGTGAGACTATACAGCTGAAATAGGTTGGAAAACAAGATTATTGCAGAAGAAGAATTCAGCCAACTGAGAGAGGCCAAAGTGTTGGAAGGATTATCTATCCATAAGTGCATTTTGCACGTTGAAATCAAGAATTAATATAGTAACCATCAAAATGACTAATATTCATAGAGCACTTTATGTACCGGGCTGATACCTTCACACGTATTTATTCATTTGCTTGTCACAATAGTCCTGAGATCTAGGTACTGCTATTATCTCTATTTTACAGATGAGGGGACAGAGGCATATGGCTGTTAGGTAATGTGTCATACAAGGTATTGTGTGGTTGAGGGAGATTTAAACCCGGGTGCTCCAACTTCAGAGTCCGCTCTTAGTGCATTATACTGCTTTTCTTATTTGAGGTTGGTAATCTTTTAAAGTTTTCTCTAAATATTGCAGATAGGTGATTTTACACCAGGTACACTCTGTGCTAGTTGCTAAGACAGGAATCATACTAAAAGGGCTTGTGATGCAACTAAAGCAAGCTTTATGATAGAAAATATACTATATAATAGTTGACAGTTGTGGCCTGGCAAATGCTCAATACATTTTTGAACCTCACCGCCTGAAGTGTAGTGTTGGCTAAAATTTAGTTTAAAAAGGCAGATATCAATCTTTATGAACTTACATTTTCCAACTGAGCTAATTAGCCCTCTTGGCTATTTCCATAATGCTGATAACTATAAACACTTAACTAGGTATTTATGATGATAACACGGAAACACTGAATAGGCCTTTTTTTCAGGGTACATTTAAATATCTCCAGGGCAGGAGGGACATTTCTTTGTCAGGACAAGAGGTAATGTCACATTAACCTTACCAAATCCTTATCAATACCAATGATAATAGATTGAGAATATAGCATTTTTCTTATAAATACATTTGGATTAATAATTAATTAAACAACCCTAGCAACAGAATAAAATAACACAGTTTAAAAAGATTTAGACTCCCTTTTACTAAAGTGTTTATTAAACTAAGAAAAAGGTAGACATATTAATTACTTCGAAGGTAATATTTACTTACCTTTTATTTATATCTTTTACTAAGCATTTAACATCTAGAATTTATTTATTCAGAGAGGAAGAAAGCTTGGGTCAAAGCATGCAAGCACGAAACATGGGCAGTCCTAGTGGAATTAGACTCTAAACAATAAAATCATGTAGATAAGAATCATTTACTACAAAAATAGTGCTAATATTAAAAAGTAGTATTCCTGAAAGTTAAAGTCAGTGGCTGAGGCTAACATATGTGAATTCATAACTATTGGTCAAGGGTCTGCAGTGTCCTGGCCTCCATCCTAATGGATGACCATCCAGAGATGAACAACACAGACACTGCCTTTGCTTTCAAGTCACCACAACATATAGTGTTAGAAAATTAAAGGAACCTGAAATATTCAAACGTCTATGAAGAACAAAATATTTGATCGTGAAGAACAGTTATGAAAATAAAGACAAATCTCATAAATACCACTATATAACTTTTTCTTAATTAGAGTAGTTTCTAGGAGAAGCTGGTCAAAAGAAATGTGAGGTTTGTATACATAGTGAACAGTCTTTCACGCACTAATAATGTACTCTGTATTTTCAGTGTCTCTAGTGTGACATCAGGACTTATTGTAACTCTTTGAGCCTTTTATTCTATCTGTCAAATTACCATAATGACTCACACATATCAATTAACAATACTCGAGGGTGTAAGGAGCCATGCATATTTTTAAAAGAGCTTTGAAAATTTTTTTTATTACCATTACAGTTTGATGCTGCTACAGGTTTGGCAAACTTTATTGCTACAATGTATTTATTATGAATATCAACATGTAGAACGTGCATTATTATCTGTGATTCAAATAGATGTTTCCAGCTATGACATTTATTTAGAAGTAAACATTCCAGTCTGTTGCTATATAAATATTACTAGTTTCTTAAGCTGTCTGACTGTTTACATGACACTCCTCTGGTTACTAAAACAAATGATGCACGATTTTTGCTTCTTTATCGGAGCAATATACTTGTTTCATCTCCTTTGTAATATATAGCTTGATGAACCATTATGTACATATTTCATTCAACAAATATATATTTGTTACTTGGTGTACAGCTAAAGTTTAGCTCATGTGAAGAAAACAGAAGAATATACAAATGATTCCTGGGATCCAAAAGTTAAAATTTTAATCGAAGAAGAAAAATGAAATAAAGGGTATAATATAATCGTATTGTACAGTAGATACAATACAGTAAAATTAACATCACAGTGTACAGAAAATAAAATATATTTCATTATTGACTTTCATGAGCAGAATGATTTTTGCTGTCATTTTTAGATCTAGCAATTATGTTCTATATCTGTTCATTTTGTTGTGGCTATTTCCTGAAATATACTTAGCCCATACTTGGCTTAGTTCATTATTGTTTTAGAACTCCATTGTGAAAATGATATTTTGCTCTCAAAGTAGAATGGTTTCCTTTGGTCATCTAGGCTTTGCCTGCTTATTTGGAAGTTTCCTAATTGTGTGTGTGCGTATGTCTTCATGTATATGTACCTTTATTTATTGTGTGATTGGAGCTCGTGTTCATCAAACCCTGAAGAGGTGATTTTATTAGGATGATATTTAATTTTTAATTTGCATTGCTAATCAGCCTAAAATCTTCATGTTGTCTGATCAGCTGACCACTTCTTCATAGGAAAGCTTATGTGGGATAGTAACATACTATCTTGTGATAGTAGATCAAAATAAAAGGGCCTTGGACATAATGTTTGCAAGTTACGATGCTGTTCACCTTCTGCATTTAAGGATGCATCTTCCTAACTTATCACGATATCTGTGTTAGCAAATCTCAGCATCACATCACAATCAAAAAAAGGAGGAAAACATTCTGTCATTTCCCCATGATCTAAACTCCATGAAGATTGTCATCTTTTTGTATTTTAATGAATGTTACAATTTTAAAAGTTAAAATATATTTTGCCTTAGTTTTATTTTATGACAGTTGCATCCAGTTGTGAAAAGATTATCAATTAGCGATCTCATTAAAATCACAAGTGGGGTGACTAATTTTTGGAAAACAATGTAAATCTCTCTTTTTGTGCATTAAGCTTCTTGTATCCTTTCCCTGTTTTAGGGTTTATTTAGTTCTTCATTCCCTATCAGTAAAAAGAAAAAAAAAAATCCTCTTATGGAAGCATTTCTCCTTATCGTCAGATAGCTTACTTTTTATATATTTGGAAATTTTCCATGGGCAACATATACTTAATCTCTAAATTTCTGAATTACTTGAAAGATTTCATTATTTCTCTTTGCAATTGACATTTTATTTATTTTTCATGTACAAGTTATATATATTCAACTTATGCTTTTAACACTTCACAAGCACTAGACAGATACATAGATAGATATTTAACCTTTTCATGCCCTTTAACCTTACACTGGTAATTCATTTTATTATGTTATATTAGTTTTACTGACGCTACTACTTTGAAGAGTTTTGTTCTTTGATGAGCAACGCTTACGAGGAGTTTAAGGGAATAGAAGGAGATTGGGGGCTTCTACAGAACAGATTCTATACATTATAATTGCTAACAACAGTCAAATTAGAGAAACTGCTTTTTTTACTGAATAACAAAAATCATAGCCTGTTTAGGACAATGCTTGGCATATACAGTGATTGATATTACTCTCATTAGATCTTTGTTGAGACTATGAGCTTTCTTTATCTACTTTACTGATTATGCTGACCACTTCTCCTTGGCTGAGGATGGCACGGTACAGTACAGTATGGTACTGTCCCATACAGTACAGGGGACAGAGGGTAGAACACAGGGGACTGGCCCAAGTGCTGAAGACTCGCTGCAGATCAGAGCTGAGCAACCAAGTGGAATCTCTCCCAGCACTGATTCTCATCCATACGGAGATTCTTAATTTTCAGTGATGTTTTATTACCCTTTCCTGAATCAAATTTTATTTTTCTAAACCTAAATCCATGAAGAGATCTCAGCTAGTCACATGGTTTCGACTACCTGTATTCACTTTGCCGACTCGACCTGAATTTGGAGGGTACTTGTAACTGCCGAATAGGATAATGTTCTGGGAGTAATCTTTTGATATTTTCTTAATTTCCTGTGGGTAAGAAGGGGCAGCTATATAATAAACTGTGCCTTAGGTACCAAGCAGCTGTGTAGAAGAGTTGCCAGTCAGATACTAGGCCAGAACATCAGATATATATTTGATCACTGTTAAATTTTTTTTAAACGGGTTACTAAGAAAGTTATTTTTATAGTAAAAACTACAAAAAATTACGTACTTTACAAAAATTCTGAATCAATTATTCTCTGTTTTTCTTTGTCTAACATAAGTGCTGTCAATATGGGTCAGACGATTGTGCCAAAATTCCAAGACTTGTGACAATGTCACCTAACAAATACCAGAAGCCCAGAGCAGTGCCAACTCCGATCAACATGAACTTTACTGTATTAATTGCCAACAGTTCATGTTTCAGATCTGCTTAATATTGAAGTCATTGGTAGCCGTTTAAAGGTTGCCTGTGAGTTCAGAAGAAAGTCAGAAAGCTCAGTGAACTAAATAATACAAACTAGTTTAGAGACAAGGTTCATATAAACTGAGAGAATAACACTGAAGAGGGAAATTCCTGATTTCACAGAACAGAAATGAACTCGAGGAACATCCGTCTTACTGTGACTGTGTTTTCTCGCCCCAGTTCTTCCTAGTAGCTGAATTCACAGTGAACATTAGAGTCCTCAGAGCAAGCTGCCAGTCTCAGTCTGGGCTTGTGGAGGTCATTGAAGACTGATTCTTAATTGGGGTTTAAGAGAATTTCAGCTTGAAGAAAGAATAAGATGTTCCACAATATGCCTTATTTTGTTCCTCTATAATTTAGATATCCTATTTCCCCTGTAGGTTCCCCAAGTTCCAAATTAGCAGTTTGAAATTTACATTGTACTCCCAGCACTAATGTGGTACTTGGTATGTAATAAATTTATATACTTTGTTAAAAAAAAAATTAATTACATTATTTTACAATCTGTCCTTATTTATTTAATTTCACTAAAAATAAGCTGGTATATATCATTTAATTTTTAAAATCCAATTTTAATATAGTATGAAATATAATTTATATGATTTTATCTTATATGACTATAGTATGTTAATAGTATATTATGTGGTACTATAAAATATATATTATAATTAATATATTTTAAAGGGATGTGACATATTCATTATAAAATAAAAATATTAACTAATTTAATGCACTCTATTATTTTATATTATATAATTGTATTGATTATAACTAACCATGAGTGCATTATTTACTTACATTACATTTAGTATCATCACATTAATATTATAGCATTAAAAGCCCTATTGAGTACTTGCTATTTGTTAGCCATTGGGTTAAGTACTATACAGCACCTAATGTTATCCTCAAAACAACCTCTGATTTATCATTCCCATTTTACAGACAAGGAAATTGATACATTAATTTCCTTGCTTGGTGAGTGGAGCAACTGGAATCTAAACCAAAGTATGCTAATTCTAAAATGATCTCAGTGGGCACATCTCTGTCTCACGTACTTAAACATTACATCCTTCTTAGAAATAACAAGCACTGCACAAATCTCATTTAAAAGATTATATTTTGATTCCCACATGAAATCACTCAGTATGTCACCTGATACATCAAAGTTCCTATCTTATGGCACCACCAGCATAATTAAATTATTTTAGATGACACATGCATACTTTCCATGGAATAAAAGTTATTGTATATTTATAACAATGAAACCGCTTCCAACAGCCCAGTTCACCAAGGAGAAAAACAGACAGATGTTAACATGGCTCATTATTATCATTTTTCTTAAATTCCAAATTTCAATTGATATTAGAAGAGGGAAAGCAAGCTAATTAAACTCGAAAAATTAGCTGATTATTTTAACGCCCAAATGACAGCACTGACGGTCTGTTACCAAATGTCACTCTGACACTTAGTTTCTAAAACTATTATATTTAATGGAGGAAGAGGTGAGAATGTGTAACAGGTGCTGCCAACTCTGCCCAATCTCAATGCTCAGCTTTTCACTCAGGTGTTTGAGGAATCAAAGGATATGAGGGCCTGGATCCTTCCTTCTGTTGAAGAGGGAGCCCATAGCTAAAGCCTGGAGGTGCATTAATTAGCTCAGTGGGAGTACATAGCATCGAACACCTTGTGACGATGCCTTCTGCTAATCAGTATGTCACCAATATTAACTGGCTATAATTAGTAAGTAAATTATGTCCCGACTTTTTCAATGCTTTTCAAAGGGACAGGAATTTTATTTTTCTCTTGCCACAGTGTTCTGGATGTACTGCAAATTCTGTCCTTTTTATTCTTTTCCACTCCTTTAATTAGATAAAGAGCCTTACTTTTTGGTAGAAGCAAGGGAAACCTTCCAAGATAATTACCATCTAAGTTTGTATTTCTTTCTCCTACATAGGGTTCTGATTTCCTAAATCCTTTGGTTCATCTGCGGATGTAGAGGCTTGCCAGGTTCTGCTCTACCTGAATGGAGGCATTAAATTTTAATTTGTTTCTTCTGTATCTGTCTTCTAAACCCTCAAAATAATTCTCACCTAATATCCCATTTGGATGCCAAGAAACCATGAGTATAAATATCTAAACCATGTAATTAGCTCACAGGCTGTATTCTTTTAAGAAATGACATGCATGTAAGTTCTCTGTAAAAAGAATTAAGTAATTTAAATGTAAAAATCCCCAATATAGGTAATTAAGCTTTCTAACTTTTAAAAATGTTTAAATTTAATTTAAACTGAGATATGAAGATTAAAATTCCCATTAAAGAAAGATAAAAATCATATCCACAAGGACACTAAAGAAAGACTCATTTTACTGCTGAAAGGCATCTGTTCATTTAACTTCTGTTTTTCAGTGAGTACTGATAATCTAATGACATCCCAGAAAATAATGGAAAAGAAAAAAAGAATCAAGATTTCAGACATAATTATCTTTCCATTCTGGAAAAATCATCAGTGAACATCCTTTTATAATAAGTTGTTACCCTAAGAGAATGAATGCATTATAATTCAGAATTCTTAAAGAATAAAAAAGTCCTTCACATAGATTAACACAAATTTAGAAAACTTATAAGAATAAAGCACTTCCCCTGAAACTTTTTAAATTGCTATAAAAAATGTTCAGTTCTGATTCTGATTTAATAAGACTATCATACTGAGGCGGGCTCAAATATCAGTGGGTAAAAATAGTAATGTATAAAGTGATCAATAAAATAGATGATCACTCTGTACATAGCACTTGGTGGAACAAAATATAGGAATGTTTTTAGTTCCTTTTTATCTGGAATCTAAATTCTTGCAATGGAGCTGAGTCTGTGTTCCCTTTTTAAGATGAAGAAGCTCAGTGACTTTGACCAAGCAGAGCTGGTTGCACCAGTGGAGCCCCAAAGGAATATGACACAGAGGCCTCCATGGGATGTGGTGACTGTTTTTGATCCCCACATTAGACACACTAGTCCTTAAATCTGCAAGGATAGTGGCTAAGAAACAAATGAACTTACAAATCAACACTTTTTCAGTCATGCTTTATAAAGATAGTTAGCAATGAATGAAACAACAGCTTTTGCTAGATTGGCTTACATTAATAAATATAAAGATTTTTTTGCCACAGGATTCTTTTTCTGCTCCACTTAAATTTAAAAATAAATTGATTTCAATTAATGAAGAGTCTCCAGACACGTGACACTGTTAATAACAGCATTTTCCTCGATGCGTCAACATAGCTGAAGAGTAAAGAATGGCAAACCTTTAAGGAAAGTAAAATAGACTGCACAGTGATCTAATTCTTCCATCTCTGAGTACATAAGCCTGCCAAGTTTTAAAAAGCACACATACACACTCACAAGATCTAACAAATCGCAAAATAAGGGGTAAGCAAGACTAAAAAAAACTTTCATTAGGCAAGTCCAAGAACTTAGCAATAGAGTAAGTGCTCTAAAATACATTGTATATTTGATATGTCAATGTATCTTTTGCTATTTGATGTTATAATATATTAAAACTGAACAGTAAATAATACTCCATACAAAGATAAGAAGTCTGATGGTGAGAAACTATATAAATTCCAAATTATGACTCCATTTTCCTGTCCTCCATACTGATACAAAACACAGCCCTTAAGGTTCTTCAATTCTACAGCAATTCTGCGTCAGGAAAGGCAAATTTTTTAGCATAAGAAAAAGGAGCAAAACCTTTATTTTACTATTGACATAGATTTCAGTAAGGAGTGAAACTAAGTTAAAATAACAAGTGCCTCAAATTTTGTTCTTTAAAAGTTAAGAGTAAAATGAGTAGCTAGAGTTCATAAAAAATTGAAAGCAAGATTTGCTACATGAAGCTTGACTTCAAAATGTATCTAAATGGTTATGTACAAGTATTTTTAAAATGCTATATAATTTAAACAATAAATATTCCATAGTGGTAGTTAAGATAAGATAGTAATTTCTACTTTTGCCATGAATTTTATTTTGAAGCCACTAGATATGTAACAAACATAGATGTATAGATTTGCACGTATGTTTGTTTTCTTACATATACATATTCACATCATATATTTTCCAAACCATGTGCTGGAGCAAATTTGTATGAAAAAACTGCAGATAGAAGGGACATGTAAAAACATTTCTCTCCAAAAATTTTAGGCTGTGTGCCTTAACTAGGAAAAAAAAAAAAAAAAGGTAGAAAGACGGGCTGCTATTTTCTTGTTGCCAATGAGATTCTTTGGTAAAACCAATCATTTGCAGAAGTACTTGAGCTAAAAATGGAAGATGTCTAATCAAGGAGCTCAACACAAAGGGAGTAAATTAAGTATTCTTGATCCCAACTGTGATCTTAATTTTTACCTTATTTTTGCTTAAATTAAATATATCTTTCTATAATTCAATTTCTTCAGCTTTGTAAAGGTCATAATAATTTTACCAAGTGCCACTTATAAGGATAATTTTGTCACTTCAAGTCAAAAGTGTTTTGATGAAAGTTCAGTGTAAAACTTAACGAATAACTATTACTACTTATAGCCATTTCGTATTTTACCTAGAAGTTTTAGTCTAGAATTTAATTTATATTTAGTAACAATATATCCATATACTTTTTCCAAAACTTTAGGGCCAGATGTTTTTTGGAATTCAGGACTTGGAAATTTGAAAAAGTTAAATGGCACATATACCATATCTTGTGTCATATTTCCTCTAGAGTCTGGGGCTACAGTATACAATTAAACTCATTGAATGCTTGCAGTGAAAACAAATTATTCATTCTGTAAGCAGCCTTATATCAATTCAGGTTAAATATTGTTGCCAAATGAATTACAAAAAGTCTTTAACTTTCAGAGTATTTTGGATTTCAGAATTGTGGACCTGTGATAGTGATCATTTTTACATACTGCTATTTAATCCACAATGAATACTAAATACAATCCTGCATGCTAGGATTACTTACCCCACTTTGTAAACGATGGAACTGAGATCCAGAGAGCATAACCGCGTTTGACGGACTCCAACCATGTGATCTTTCCGAAGACATACTGCCTCAAAAAAGGAAAGTGTGGCGTTCATGTGGATGTGAGAGAGATTTTTGCACCTTTTCAAGCTGAAGGGAAGATTCCCCAAGTTTCTCCCCGTATTTAGAAATTATTAGGAAGAACAGGTGCTAAATTTATATAAAATAATGTAATCCTGATAAAAGTGCAAGATGTTTCTTGACCTTAGTCAACTGTGAGTTCAGTCACTGAAAAATCTGAGAGATCGTTTTTTTCAGTTAGGCAGCCAGTTTCCTATTGTGGACAGTGTGTATTCTGTTATTATTAAATCAAATCTTGCATTTTCTATCTCAGTTTTCTTAATAAAACCCTTGAAAGCTCAGTAATAAAATGCATAACAAGGAAAGTCGTAGTAGAAATTTGGCACTAGACTCAAATGAGTTTAAATTTCAATTTACTAGTCATACCATGAGCAATCACTAAACTTCAGTTTTTTAAATTGAAAAGTGGGAATAACAATAGTTATCTAAAAGGGTTCTTGTGAGGATACAGGAGATAATATATGGCAAGTGCTTAATAAATAGTTGGTAATCAATAAATGGCAACCCTGATAAATTCCATTTTATAAATGAGGAAGAAAGAGCATTAAACTAGGTGACTTTCTCAGTGAAGTATATCCTGAATCATGGGATCTGGTATCCAACTCAACTGAGCAAGAAAAAAAAATGGAAACGGAGTGAGAGATAAGGAGTAGTACCTTAAGGATATGAATTATATCTTTTCATCTTATTTTTTCTTAAAAAAAAAAAAAAGGAATTATGTTAATACATACCTCAGAGTCTCTCAAGAGTTTGCAGTCTCTCCAAGACACCAAGGATATAAATGCTCATTAATAATGGTGGACCTGAGCTCTTCTCCCATGTTATATGTTATAGAAATTGTAGAGAATAGGTCATCCTGTGTAATTCATGACTGAGTAGAAACATCACATCCAAGTTTTGAGGACGTGTGGTTTCTAGAAAGAGAGAACCATAGACACAAACTACATAATGAGACGCGCCAACCATACCCTGGAGGTCTGAGCCTGACTGCAAAATAATTAGCTTAAGTACTTATTTGAATTGGTTTTGAACAAGTACATTGTTTAAAGTGACTGTAATTTGCTTGTTCCAGGTAGGGAATATAATTAAAATTTGAGTGTACAGGGGAAAAAAGGCCCAATCCTGAGTAATGCTGAATAAGGTAATCTAAAATTATTTATACTCAGACTTGTTTTCCTTTTGCTTTTTTTTTCTCTTACTAGTCAAATGATAGGGAGAAGAAACTCAAATTTACTGAGTTAGTTTACTGTGTTGGGCTTTTGACATGATGCCTTATTTAATTGAGAAAACATTATGACGAGCTATGCCTATGCCTACTTTACGAATAAGGAAGATTAGGCTCCAAGATGTTAAGAAACTTATCTAAGGTTACACAGTAACTGAAGGAAGCCAGGTTACTCTGACTTCAAACCCCATGTTTTGAATCCATGTACATGTCCATATTCCTGGCTGTTTGTAGTTTGTTGGTCACTATCAGAACATATTTTGCATGAAGCTGACTGAATGTATGATTATCATTAAGAAAATGAATTTAAAACATGTCATTGTAATATATTCTATAAAACATTGCAAAAGGATTAAATATTTAAGGTAATAATAGTTACTCATCATAATTTTATCCCTGTAGAAAAATGTAGTATCTAACTAGTTGAATGATTTTTTTCAAAGTTCACAGATTTTCATAGCACAGAAATTCATAACTCATAAACTTGACAGTTTTCCACACTAAAAACTTATATGAAAAAGTGGGCTGATCTTATTCTTCAAGTGAATAAAAATGATTAATCAACCAAATGATCCTTCTTCTAGTAAAACGTCTGGTATAGTATAAATACAATAAACATTACAAGTAGCTTGGCTGCTGTGAGCTTTGATAAATCATTCTGAGATACAGAGAGAGGCCCTTCTCTATTCTAAATATGAAATTTAACAAAAAATCCTCTTACCATATGGTTCTGGATTAACATTATTACTATGTATACTGTTCATCAATATTGTTCCCAAGTGAGAAATGTTCTTCATCAAATTGTAGGCTCTACTTTCCTGTGGTGCATATAATTAACTTGTTGAAATTTGGATACTCTAGAGAACATAAAACTGTTTCTTATGAAAGACCAAGATTATAGCTAAGTAATAGAATAAGGCATCCAGTAAATTTAGAGTAGACAAACTTTTATAAGGTCAAAATTGGTTACTGGATAAAATAGTCTGGGATAACTCAGATATCAGATTTAGATTAACAGTTATTAACAACTTTTATTAGCATGAGTTATACAACTATATTATCTATATAACATGTTAAAATGTATTATTTCTTATAAATAATTAGAAATTGAAATAAGGTTTGCTCATGAATTAATCTTAGTTCATTTTAAATGCTGAGTAAATGAAAAACTGTATAACTTAAAAACTGTAAAACTTAAATAACTTTTAACAACCCAACTTTAAAAAACTTAATGTAATTTTCTTAAACTTACAAATTTTAATTCCCCAGTTTTTAATTATAGAATAAGGTATATTTTATTTTATGTAATTCACCATTTCTCACATTATTTGTTTTCATACTATTGTCAATTTTTTAAAAATGTTTTAAACCAAGTAACAAAATTCAGAACATAAAGGCATCTTTAGATGCTAAATAAGTGTTCTAAGCTTAATCACACAGATTTTCCCCATTTTTAACATAATTCTTTTTCTTAACCAAAAATATTACCTGATGTTAAGTTTAATTTTGATCACTGAATAAATAAAGCAGAAGGAAATATTGTCATTATTTCTTTCAAAATTGTTCTTTAGAGTTCTTTTGTAACTGTGTAACTATGTATATATTGTACACCCAAATGACTTCACAAGAGAAATAGGCCCAAAGTCATCTTTTATAAATTTAAATGTTATCCTACAAAAACTGTTGAAAAGTTCATACTCAATGAGTATAGCAATAACCAGAAGTCTAAAGGCATATTTTCTGATTAAGTCATCAAAATGAAATAAAACTACCTAGTAATTTGCTGGATGATTTTACTAGAAATGTAGTTATTCACTATGCATTTTCATCTTTTAAGGTCTATTGTTACTAGTAAAAACTAGTGAAACTAGTAAAAACTAGAAGTGAGTTAAAATCATTTTAAAATCAATTTCTGGGAAAAATTTTCACAGATTTATCTAAAGATGTTACAAGGAAAGAATCAGAAGAAAACAAGTATTGGACTAAGACACAGAAATGAATAATCATTTGCAAGAACAAATAAATTACATTCTAGTAGGTCAAGGAGTTAACAAGAATGGCCATACTTAAAAAAATTATTTCTGATAAAAGCAAATTTAAATTGGTTAAAGTAAATTTTTTAAAAATTGAAATAATCTATGAGCAAATCCTTCTCTATATTCTCGATTAAATAACAGCACCTAGCATTTATTGTATGCTTACTTGTGTCTCGAACTGTAGTAAATATGCACCTTCATTCCTTACCGCATTACCTTTTGTAGTCCTCTCAACAGCATGAAGTAGGGGCTTTTATTATCTGTATTTTAGAGATGAGGAAACTGAGATCTAGAGGAATTATGAAACTTGCCCAGTCTATTCAGATCAGGCAACTAAGTGTCAGAGTCAGCACTGAAATACTTTTCTTATCCCAGAGCGCACATCTTTTAATACTACGCTAGGCTGACACTTAGAACACAATTGGTAAAATTATCTTCTAATTCAGTTGAAAATTACATACTAAAAACGCCTACTTCTTAGGATGCAGAAATAGAATACTGCTGATAGAAGAAAAGAGGCTAAGATCAGAGTAATGAGAAACAACACTGTTCTGTGAAGCTAGATGTAAGCCCAGAGTAAAGGCAGAGAAAGAATGACCACTAAAATAACCTAGGTGGAAGCTGATGGAAGTCTAAATAAGAACTGTGGTAATAGAGAAAGGGATGAGGGAAAATATTCAAGAAATATTTAGGGGATAAAATTGGTGGAACTTTTTACTTCATAAATTTGGATTTTGGAAGAGGCAAGAGTTGACAAAAGCTCCCAGATTGCTCTGAGTTATTGAATGGATGATTTATTATTGATTGCATTTGAGTGTTTTGCCTAAATATAAATTTTCTTATCCATATACACACATTGAAACAGAATTTTCATGTAAATCCCAAAGAAAGTTAATGACTTACAAAAACATCTAATGCTTTCTTAAATAAAGCTTCTCATCTCACTGTTTAGTCTATGTTTTGGACTGAATGTTTGGGTCTCCCTAAAATTCATACCCCTCGATATGATGGTATTAGGAGGTGAGTGCTTTGTGAGGTAATTAGGATTATATGGGCGTGGAGCCCTCATAAATGGGATTAGTGCCTTACAAGAATCACCAGAGAGCTTGCTTTCTCTCTCTGCTCTTTCCACCATGTGAGAATACAAAGAGATGTAGCCAGTCTATAACCCAGAGACGTTTGTCACCAGAACCTGACCATGCTGGCTGGCACCTTGATCTTGGACTTCCCAGCGCCTAGAACTGTGAGAAATGTGTCTATTGTTTAAGTCACCCAGTCTATGGTACTTTGTTACAGCAGCCCAAACTGACTCTGACAGTTTACATTCTTTACATTGCTGGACTACAACCCAATGTTGAATGGAAAAAGCATTCCTTTTAAACATTCTGTGTTCAACTATCGTATCTCCAGTTCAGAGGCTGTATTTAAAGACTAGTCTGTATTGCTTCTTGTACTGTATACAATTTTTTGAGAGCTTTGACTTATGGTAAAATATTTACACATTCACAGTTAATGCAGAGATAGGTAAAGTTGGTGGGGAAAAAAAAAAAAGGACATTGAGAAAGTACCGAGTCTGCTACCTTCGTCACGTTTTTTCTAGACCTTCATCATCTGTATTAGTCAGAGATCTCCAGAGAAACAGAATCAGTAGGATGTGTACATAGAGAGAAAGAGAGATTTATTTTAGGGAATCGGCCCTTGTGCTAGTGGGAGGTGGCAATTCAAAGTTCCGACAAGAGTTGATGTTGCATTCTTGAGTCCAAAGGCAGTCTGCAGGCAGAATTACTTCCTTCTCAGGGCTTCAGTGAGGCCCACCACATTATGCAGTATAATCTGCTTTACTCAATGTCTACTGGTTTAAATGTTAATCACATCTAAAAAAATACCCTCACAATAATATCTAGATTGGTATATGACCAAACAAGTGGGCCCCATAGCATAACCAAGTTGATACAGAAAAGTAACTCTCACGTCATTCTTCTCGACCCCACCATTGGTTTATTGACATTGATTTGCCTTTCACTCTAAAGGCAAATGATTAGTTATTTAAAAGTCTTACTATGCTTCCTATGGCCTTTCAACAAACTGGTGCAAAAGTAATAACTTAGTACACTGCATTGTTTCTGATCAGAGATCAATGCATCAAGCCAAAACTGTTAGAACAAATTCATACTTAGTATTTTCTATTTACATAAATATTATACCAATATTTTCCTGAGATTCAAGAGAATTCTCTAAGTCAGCTATTTACATGAGAATCAAGAATTATATAAAACACTGTGGTCAAAATATTATAATTTTAGGAATGTATACAATGGCGTTTTCTGGGATAGAGAATCTAAAAATAACAGGTTTTTTTAAACAGGAAATAGAGTTATTTTTCTTATGTTGTAATTCATGGCAAAAAAAATTGTAATTAATTTTTATTCTATTTGAGGACTCAAATCAATTTTCTTAATGAATAGAGACTGAGAAAGCTTATAATATAAAAATGTAACTAACACTAAAATTATATAATCAGATTCTAGTCTTAGTAGAATTTTATCAAACCTTTGACAACATATCTCATGAGTTTTCAAGTATTTAAAGCAAGAAAAGTATAATTTCATTAAAAATTTTTGAGGAAACAATTTGAAAAATTAATATACACATTTTTCAGGTTTCTTTATTATGAAAATTTACATTTATATAAGTCAAAAACAATACTACAGTAAACAACCGTAAACACTTCAGCATGCATATCATTAACTAAATTTTTCAATAGTTGTTTAACATTTCTCTTTGATGTAAAATTTACATACAGTTTATTGCACAAATGTTAACTGTACCATTCTGTAAGTTTTGATAAATACACACAGCTACGTAAAACAAATACCTATTAAACATTGCCATCCATCCAAAAGTTCCCGCATACTCCGTCCTACTCAATCTTCATTCCAACCCTTTAGTAAACAACCAGTGTTCTAATTTTTTTCCCTTCCTTAGAGTAATTTGCCTGTTACGGAACTACATATAATTAGAATCATAACAGTTTATGCTCTTTTGTGTAAGGCTTCCATCACTCAGCACTTGGGAAATTTTTGATTATACATATATTTGTGTGTATGTGTTTTCTGTTAGGTTTTTGGCATTTTGGCAAGTATATTTTTCTGATTCCCAACGTACACATTATAAAAATTCCATGTATTAACTTGCCTAATGTTTTTGAGCACCTATAGTATATAAACCGAGGTATTTACTTTTTAAATGTGTTCAGTGGTTATGTATTTGGAAATTTACAGTTTAGTTGGAAAAAAAAATCAGAAAGCCAGAAATATCAGTTCAATTTGTTAAACACAAACTGCTATCATAGCCAAAAATATATAATTAACCTAAAGGATCGTAGTTGGCTACCTCTTTGTTGTAAGGTATAAATAATGAATTGTTTTATTTCTTAATAAGATTGATTAAGTGTAACATAATAAGAGAAAAAATAGTGGAGGAGCCACTACATAGACTCTAAGGCAAGGAAACCAGGGCAGCTGGAGCAACCTGAGTGAGAGGAAGAAAAGTAAGAAACACAGTAGAGATGGGAAGGAAGCCAGACTATATGTTGTATTGTAAGTCACGTTAAGGACTTTGGCTTTGACTTTGAGTGAAATTGGGAGAGTTGGCACAAATGAGTGACTGTAATAGCTGGAGAAGAATTGGGTGATGGTTGTATTGGAGAAAGAAAGGAGTTAGAGGTGACTCCAAGGATGGTTTCTTGTTTGTTGGTTTGTTTGCTTGTTTCTTTTAACCTGAGTATTGAAGGATGGATTTCTAGGGTGGCCCTACATTCCAAATTCCTCCAGCTCAGTGTGTGCCTGTAATCCGATATAGTACACCTTTTACTTTGAAAGTACCTAGTTTGAATGATAAATTTTATGGTTTTCCTGTGGTCAGTGAAATACTGGCAAGAAGCAGAATTTTGAGGAAAGGTCAGTACTTACGTTTTGGAAGTGCTCAGTTTGATTTGCCCATAGGAATTGTGGTTAGAAGGTTGAGTAGGCAGTTAGATATTGAGTCTTTTCTTTCCCCTGGTTTTATTGAGATATAATTGATATACAACACTGTATAATTTTAAGGCATACAGCATAATGTCATGACTACATATATTGTGAAATGATTACCACAATAAGTTTAGTTACACCCATCCTCTCATATAGCTACAAAAAAAAAAAGTTTTTTCTCTTTGTGATGAGAACTCTAGGGTTTATTCACTTCACAACTTTAGCATATACCTTACAGTTGTCAGAAATTTGGGCAGGGCTCAAGCAGGTGATCGTTTTGCTCTTCATAGCTTGACTAAGATCCTCAGTCGCATTGAGCTGGTGGAGGGCTGATCTGGAGGATCTAATACAGTTTCCTCACATGTCTGGCTTCTTAGCAGGGGTGTCTGGAAGGCTGAGTTCAACTGGGATGGTCTTGCAGAGCACTTACAAATGGCATCTCCAACCTGGCAGTCTCAGTGTTATCAGACTTACTACATGGTGGCTTAGGGCTCCCAGATGGAAAGTGTTCTTCAAGACAAGAAGTAGAAGGTGCCTGTGCCTTAGGGTCTGGGTCCAGAAACTGGACCAACATGACCTCCCCCATGTAGGGAAGGAGACATACACCTCAACTCTGAGTGGAGTGTTAAGAAATTCATAGCCATTTTTAATGTACTGTAGAGTGACTAAATGTTAACTGTGGCTACCAGCCAAATCATATGAGGACTGAGAACTGACAGTTGGATTTAATAACATGAAGATCACTGGTTTCCTTTATAAGAGAAGTTTCATTGTCATAATGATGATGAAAACTTGATTAGAGTAGGTTTAAAACATAATAGGAAAGCCAAATACAACACATGGGTTGCCCCTTATCACCCCCTTGGTGATAGGATTGAGTGATTCTAGTAGTAATATTGCAACTTAAATCACTCTGAATACTTTTCTAATGCCAGAAAATTGTCTTTTATTTATATATTTATTTATTTAACATATTTACTGGAGTATAATTGCTTTACAATGTTGTATTAGTTTCTGCTGTATAACAAAGTGAATCAGTTATACGTATACACATATCCCCATCTCCCCTTCCTCTTGCGTCTCCCTCCCTCCCACCCTCCCTATCCCACCCCTCTAGGTGGTCACAAAGCACCGAGCTGATCTCCCTGTGCTATGCAGCTGTTCCCACTAGCTATTTTACATTTGGTAGTATATCTATCAATGCTACTCTTTCACTTCGTCCCAGCTTACCCTTCCCCTCCCCGTGTCCTCACGTCCATTCTCTACCTCTGCGTCTTTATTCCTGTCCTGCTGCTAGGTTCATCAGAACCATTTTTTGTTTTGTTTTTTTAGATTCCATATATATGTGTTAGCATACGGTATTTGTTCTTCTCTTTCTGACATACTTCACTCTGTATGACAGACTCTAGGTCCATCCCCCTCACTACAAATAACTCCATTTCATTTCTTTTTATGGACGAGTAATATTTGATTGTATCTATGTGCCACATCTTCTTTATCCATTATCTGTCGATGGGCACTTAGGTTGCTTCCATGTCCTGGCTATTGTAAATAGAGCTGCAATGAACATTGTGGTACATGTGTCTCTTTGAATTATGGTTTTCTCAGGGTATATGCCCAGTAGCGGGATTGCTGGGTCATGTGGTAGTTCTATTTTTAGTTTTTTAAGGAACCTCCATACTGTTCTCCATAGTGGCTGTATCAATTTACATTGCCACCGACAGTGCAAGAAGGTTCCCTTTTCTCCACACCCTCTCCCAAGAAAATTAAGTCTTTCAGAGTAAAAACTATTGACCTTGAAACTCTGCCAAAAAGTCCCTTTGAGTATTTGTTATTTTTGATTCCTTTTTACCTACATTGTTGAAGTGGCAATGTTGGAACTATTCTGTAATAATTAAATAACAAAATTTTTTTCATAAGTTGAGCATAGACTTTGTGTATTTTTTCACATCCTCAGCATCATTTATCTCAGATCAGACATTAGGGAGTAAAAATACAAAAACATAAACCATCCTTTCCTAGTCTAGCAAAGACATAAATATTTAATATCTTGTTGTATTATAATTTATGTTAATTTTAAAATATAGGTTTTGCTAATTAGTTTACAGTTTTAGAATAAGTTCAGTTTCTTAAGCAATATAGAAAAAAAACATGGGAACTGGGGAAAGAAGAGCAGTGAGTAATGAGTAAGACATTTTGTAAAAGGCACAAGATTTGTATGATCTGAAGAGAAACATGAGTTTTGAGTAAGCCTTTTGGGAGTAAAAATGCATAACTTCAAAAGCGTGATGTTTTAAATCTAAGATTCCCTTTGAGTATTTTAACCTGTTTAAACATCGTTGTTCAATCAGGTGCTTCAATAAAAAGGAAAACTGTGTCATGTTATTCACCTAATATTGTTTCAAATTTTGCACAATAAATGTTTAATACTAGTATGAATATTTAATCAGTTGAATTTCCAATGACAGCATTGCAAGCCTAATAGATTTTAATTGAAAAGATGTTTTAATTGGGTTATTTCTTATAAATATTTAAATGTATAAAGTAATTTTAATACACTGTAAAATCCAAATAATTCATGATAACTAAATAAGGTGTTTCTAAGGGCCAAGGAAATATGTTCCATAAATTTCAGGCAATGTAATTAATTTAGATGATGGAGAATAGAAAATCACCTTTAATTGCAGGCACCCATTTTCCCTGATTAATATTTTCTTTAGCTCTTTATTTTTGTTACTTTTACTTAATTAATGTCTTCAAACCATCACCACATGAATTGGTTAAATTATGTTATCAACTTGGTTTAAATGCTGCTGCACGATTCAGTCATTACTAAGTAAGTAGTGAAATATCATAGGAGAGTGTAAAGAAAGTTATATAATTGATTTAAAAGAATTTTATAAATACTTGTTTTAAATTGAAAGATTTTCACAGAAATATGTGTGCTTAAAAATTAAGTTTCTGAGAGCTTACGCAAAGTCGGTAAACAAGCACAGATAACTTCCAATGACTGCCGTCCTCATTCACCTATATAAGAGAATTAGACTATAAAATAACATACAGGATTCATGTTCAAAAGATGTATGAATTGACATTAGTGTTTACTGGCAATATTGATATTGACAAAAATGTTGGAATAAACCAAGCTTATTCATGACCACTTTAACTATTCCTCTTATCATCTTTACTCCCAGTATATCTATACTTTTCCTACCACCAACCCTTATTGCTACCACAAAACACTTCTGCCTTCTGCATTTCTTTCAGCTCATCTGTTCTTAATATTCCCCTGGATCTGTTGCACCTCCCTCCATGTAAAATGTCCAATAGTCTGTTTAATTTTTAGCATGTCCTCCTTAGTTGATAATAAACTTGAAAAAAGATTGGTAATCTTATTTACACCAAAGTGTTTGGTTCATAACTAGCATCAGTATTAACAACTATATATGGTAGCATGAAGATGATCATGCTATACAACATGAGAAGCAAATATTTGTTTCTTTCACTTTGTGTATACCTTATTATTAGTGTCCAGGGAACAGAGAGATGTCCATGGGAAAGGTACTGTTTTCAGGGCAGGGAATGTGTTTATAGCGTAAGCATACTGTTTTGGTCAGGGTTCTCTAGAGAATCAAACCCAAAATGATATATAGCTATATATAAGAGGAGATTTATTGTAGAAACTGGCACATAAGGCTATAACGGCCTAGAAGTTTGACAGTATGCTTTCTGCAACCTGGAGAACCAGGAAACCAGGTGGTGTAATTCAGTCCAAGTCCAGAGGCTAGGAGCTCTAATGTCAAAGGACAGGAGACAGATGATGGACAACCCAGTTTAAGAAGAGAGGTTAAATCCATCCTTCCTCCATCCTTTTGCTCTGTTTGAGCCCTCAATGGATTGGATGATGCTTGCCCACATTGGTAAGGGCAGATCTTCTTCATTCACTTTATTGATTCAAGTGATGATCTTTTCCAGAAACACCGTCACAGATACACCCAGAAATGATGTTTTACCAGCTATCTCAGCATCCCTTAGCCCAATCAAGTTGACAGATAGAATTAACCATCACTAATACATATGTTTTCAAAACTAACATCACTTGTAGTCTACCTTCATGAGTTTTCCCATATCAACATGTCACATGTACTGTTTAGCTACTTTTTAAATTTTAAGTCAACTCATTATTTGACTCATAAATTTATTTAGAATAGGAACTGTATAACACAATGGTAAATGAAAACCAGTGTCACTTGCCATAAGTAGTAAAGATTAACATCCATTAAAAAGTAGTAAATATGAAAATTGAAAATATTTATTCATCCACTGCCTAAAATATCACACACACTGAAAAAAATGAAATATGAAATCATCTACCTTCTATTATTTAAAAGGTAAACCATCTTATGGCAGTCCAAAATAGCAAATTAAAAGATCAGCTATTATGAATGCTTTTTTAAAATTTGTCCAATCTCTCTCTCTCTCTGTAAATCTCATGAAAATGATAGCAAATTAAAAATTGACCAGAAAAAATAGAATTGGAGAGAGGGATAATGACAGATAAAAGAAACCAACAAAATTTTTTAAGGTTAAAACAAATCATTAAAGAAAATCCTTGTAATCTACCAGAGAAGAAACTCAAATATGCACAAAAGTCTACAAAGAACCAGATGATTTGTATTGATTTGTACTTCAGAAATATCAGGAGTTAAAAGCCTATATAACCATGAATGAACTATTCTTGCTCCTGTCTAAAGCTAATCGTTCCACGTGTGATGTGGGACTCATTACCTCTCATCTGCTCAAGAACAACAATCCAGGATTTCTCTCCTAAATCATCAGTGCTTTCTAATCTACTGGATGCTTTTCATCAGCATTCAAATATGCTATGGTCACTACCATCTGAAAACACAATATAACAAAACAAAATTTAAAATCTTCTCTTGTTCCACTTCTACCACCATCTACCACTAAATTTCTTTGGTTTTAGAAGAGTTGTCCAATTCTGTCCTCCCATTTCCTTAAACCCACTTCAGTGAGGGCTTTGCTCTCCTTGGTCCTTAGAAACTAGTCAAAATCACCAATGTCTTCCATTCTGCAAAGTCCGATGGCCAGTTCTTAGTACTTATCATACTTGGCCTATGATTTGACACTGTTGCTCAATGTCTCCTCTTGAACCCTTTCTTCATTTGGCTTGCAGAACACCTCTCTTTTGGTTTTCTTTTCCATCTCCCTGAACAACCTTGTCAATTCCTCCTCTCCTCAGTCTCAATCTCTTAATATTCAGGTGTCCCAGTCTCAGGCTTGCTCCTCCTTTCTTTTCTGTGTATATTCATTCCTTTAGTGATACTGTCAGATTTCCTGGTTTAAATACCATGTTTATGCCAGGAATTTTCCAATTTATATTCCTACCCATATCTGTTTTTCTCTCTCTCTCAAACTCCAAATTCATATATTCAAATGCCTATTTGACATCTCTATTTGGAGGTCTGATCGCAGCATCTCAAACATCATGTCCAAAACTAAATACATTATCTTCCCCCAAACTTCATACTTCCGGTTACTAAAAATCTTAGGGTTTTCTTTTTTTTTTTTAACATCTTTATTGGGGTATAATTGCTTTACAATTGTGTGTTAGTTTCTGCTTTATAACAAAGTGATTTAGGGTTTTCTTGATTTGCTTTTTCTCACATTCCACAGAAAATTAATCAGGAAATCTTTCAAAATATATCTAATATCTAAACAAAATAAGTTTCAGGTTAGCATTTTCTCTTTCCGAGATTACTGCAACCTGCCCTTTGGTTAGGTTTCTTACTGGTCAACCTGTATTAATTCAATACAATACCACTCTTTTAAAAAGGTAAAAATTATTGTTACAAAAATGGAGTCTTTCCTTTCAATTCGTGTGCCTGATTTAATTTGACTCTCTAGTGGATTCAGAGTTTCAAGGTCAACATAGTATAGCCTATTCTAATTTAGGTAGAATGATGCCACAATATTCTTGCTGTTTTTGTATATTTCTTTGTCCTTAGTTTGGGAAATATTGAAAATGTATTTCTGAACAATATAATTATAGTGATTTTCCATAAGACCTGCTTATCTGAAGGAAACAATTTGTCCTGTAAAGTCGCATATCGTACTGTGTATCTAAGAAGCTTACGGGATAGGTCATATTGCAACAAGATATAAGTTTAATATTTCAGAATATAAGCTGGTCTGTGAAAGACCTATGTAGCATTAAATGACCTGTGGGACAAATGGGAGGCCCTATTATTTTGGCACTCTTAATGATGTACAAATGTAATAGAAATAAGCTCTTTAATTGTGTAACACTTTATCTCTCCAGACCTGTTTTTTGTCTCCTCCGCTCTGGGAAAATTGAAGCAAATCTTTAGACCTGTTTCTTGGTATCTGAGCACAGCTGGCCAAAACAAATAAAATATTCAAAATAGAGCTTTATTTAAAAGCACTTTAAGGATGTTTTGGGGATGGGATTTTTCATTTTATTTCTCTTCCAAAACGTTTCAAATCAAATTATAGTTCTTTTTCAGAGAGTCTCAATTCAGTTCCTTCCTTCCTTTCTTCCTCATTCTTATGAACAGAGTACTGTAACTTAAGGCCTTTTGTAGCCTCCAAAATGAAAACAAAAAATTTACATTGTGGATATAAACAAAGAAACAAACGAAAATCTTACCTTACGATCATCTGCGCAACCTTTTAGCCAATTTAAATATTGTGTCATTTGGCTGATAGCAATTGTTGATGAGGAAGCTTAGCAGAATGGTTTAGAGCACGGGCTCTGAACCAGACCCTGTCTGTCCTTATTCAGAACTATCACATATTGCTCAGTGCTTCACCTCAGAGGTCAGTCCCTTTTGGTCTCTCCGCCAAATAAGATTAATTTTACTTTGTAACAGCCTGTGCCCTTAACGTTTAACTTTAGGTGGACAGGGAGTTTTAGTCAAGAAATAAAAATGTGCATTTTAGAAATCTCACGACAAGAACATCTAAAGTCCTGAAGAAATGCAAAGTGCTTGTTTTTTGTTTTGCCTTTCAGTAATTTTACCGTCCACGCAGAGGTTTTCTTTTACATAGTTCCTGCCCTCTTCTTTCTCCACTGATGTTTATTTCTATCATTTTTATCTCTCAGTCCTCCCAATAAGATGCAGATTCTCAGTCATTTGGCCCCATCCAGTTTTCTGTGAATGCAAAGAAGGGGATGGCAGATCATTTTAGGTTGAAGGTGAAATCGTTGACATCCTCCCATCTGACTAGATCAGAACTAGTAGTTTCTTTGGTTAATTAAAATATTTTGTTTAAGTGTGGAATTTTAAACAAATTTTATAAAATCTATACATCTTGTTTTAATGTAAAGAGTAAACATATGTGTTCATTCGTCAATTTTTTGATACCCAGGTCTCTTGTTTTGAATACGTGTCCATTAAATGAAGTTTTTCAGAGTATTTTATATTAAAGCATACCCATAATCATCTATGATTTTCACTTCAAAACTTGTTAAAGAGACTTAGAACTTAAGGATACTTAAAGCTGTCTGAGTGAATAGTAATTCTAGATTTTGAAACTTTTTCTCCTAATTTTTAACAGTTGTTTCAACATTACTAGGTTTGACAGCAATTTTTTGATTGGCTTGTCCTTATTAAGATTTTCCAAAGCATTCCATTAGTGGAAACCACATCTTTTTTTTTTTTTCACTCTGCATTCATATTTCATTGGTTTGCATAATATTAACTGAATTCTATAATTACGTTAACAAGTAAAATTAGCATAAACAGGCTTGAGAAGTTAACAGCTGACTTTTTCAGTAAGAACATAGCTCTATAGGTTAGGAGAAATAGTCAGATATTTTAATGAACAGCTTAGTAACCTAGACAGTTCAGCATATTGTAAACCTCAGTGAGCAAATGGACTCTGCAGACTATGTTAATCAATCTCATGAGTTGGTTAAGGTGAGGTAAATTACAATAGCTTTTGTTGGAATTTTAATGGCTCATTATGCCACTAGTCTCCTTTTCCTTTCTCATCTTATCTAAAGACCCCTTCTTCCAACAAGGAGTTGTAGCAGAAAGAAGGGACAGGGTGAAAAAAACTCCACACCGCAACAGTTACTTGTATGCCTAAAGTCTTAGGCTAGAGTAATATATCTGTAACACATTCGATGTGCTGAGTTTTAGCAGAATTTATCCTTGCCAGCAAATAAGTAGGGTATCTGAAGAAAGATACATAGATTATGGATGAACTAAAGAACTATATATTATACTAGTAGAATAAGAAATGGTATATATTTGTGGAATTGATGTAATTTTAATTATTAGCCCAGGTGTTACTGAACACAAGTGCAGAGTGAGGCCAAACAAACTGTAACGTCGGAATTTGGAGCAGAGAAAGGTTTATTGCAGGGCCATGCAAGAAGACGGGTGGCTCGTACCCAAAAAACCCCTGAACTCCTTGAAGGGTTTCAGCGAAGCACTTTTATAGGAAGGGTGAGGGAGAGGCGTGGTTAGTTGTTGCAAACTTCCTGGTGTCGAAATCCTTTGTTTTTGTAGCTGTCCGTGTAGGCCAGGTCACGATGTTCCTGTAAGCCTCCAATAAAATAAATGTTATTCTCTGTTCTCTAACTTTTTATCTCTGTATGAATGGGCTCTTAAACGTCAGAGCCCTGGGAATAGGCTATTCTGTATATTTCAGGCTATAGGTAATATTCTTTTACAAAAGGTGCAGAGCCAGCATGACTGAGCACAGGCAATGGAACAGATCTAATATGGAGTCAGATTTGTTCTTGCCTATTACACAGGAACAAGGAATTCTTACCACAGCCTTGGTCCTTATTTATCACATGTCATTGGTTAATTTACGTTTTTGCAAATCTCTTGGTAAATATCCACTTGAATTGTTTAACTTGTACTAGTCTTCTTGTCTCACATTGGCACTATAACTCATACTTTCTCTGCTCTAAGCTTACTGATTTACTCTGTACTGTGTATTTCTATTGGTTTTAACTGCATTATAGAAAAAGTAGGATTAATGGGCACTTATTATATTAGTCTGCTGGCGCTGCTGTAACAAAATACCACGAAATGGGTGGCTTCAACAACAGAAATGTATGATTTCACAGTTCTGGAGGCTAGAAGGCTAGATCAAGATGTTGACAGGCTTGGTTCCTTCAGAGGACTATGAGAAAGAATATATCCCATGCCTCTTCGCCTAGCTTTTGGTGGTTTGATGAAAATCTTTAATGGTTCTTGGCTTGTAGAAACATCACCCAAATCTCTGCTTCCATCTTTATGTACGTTCTCAGCCATTCTCCCTACGTGTATATCTGTCTCTTCATGTGACATTCTTTTATAAGGATACCAGTTATATACTGGAGTAGGGTCCCACCCTACTCCAGTATGACCTCATCCTAGTTTAAATAATTATATCTACAAAAACCTATTTCCAAATAAGGTCACATTCTGAGGTACTTCTGAGGACTTCAGTATCTGAATTTTTGAAGTACATAATTCAACCCACATCATTTATTATCTTTGAATAAAAGAATATGTAGAGAAATTAAATAAATGTATAATTTGAACTAGGAGAAATTGTCATACATTTGTCTAACACCTTCCCTGTAAATCCCATAAATGAGGTAAGGGCTTAATATTGCTAGGACACAAGAATGAAAATCAAAACAACACCATGACCTAACAGATTTATGCTTGGCTAAAAGAACTAGATTTTTTTTTTTAATCTAAATTCCTCATTCACAGGAATGACAGCAAATCTTCCTTCTGATTTGTGTTTCATTTAGAATGTTTCATTTAGAATTATATTCAGCAGTTATAAACATGAATGAAAATATACTGTCTGCCATCAATACCTTCAAATCACACATTCTTAATATGAATTATCAGTTTTTCATAGTTTATACTCTCTTCCTATTTAGAGCTACATAAATAATTAAATTATTAAAATTCTTTTTTAAAGTTCAGTAAATATATATACATATAAAATTTCCTTTCCCCTCTTCAACAATGTTTATATAAAACTGACATTATTCTTTTAAAGCACAGAGTACTTTAGTGACCATTTTCATTGTTTCTATTATATTTACCATCTTAGAATTCTCTACATTTCTTTTCCATGTCTCAGCTTACTTTCCATATTTGCTTCCTTTCTCTTCTATTTGCATTTGAAACACTGCTTTATAAGAGCTTCATTTGTCAGTTACTCAAGTTTTCATATGGTTTTCCTGTTATTTATTTTGAAAAGTGTGTTTTCTATCTTATGATTACATTTCCCCAAATTATAGTGTATAAAATTTTTGTCTCTTGAAATTATGTCATTTATGATACACTGTATTTTTTAGACTTCTTGTATAGATTTTAAAAGTAAATGGGCAATGATAAAAAGTAACGTAGGAACAGACATCATATCAAGTGATACAATTTGGACTCCTTTGGAAATCAATTACATTTTTTTCTAAAATCACGTAAACATAAATCACATCACAACTTTATTATTTTAAATGTGTCCTTTTAGTGTTAACAGAATTACAGCTAATAAAATAGAGTCCCAGAGAGCACTGATTTGCATCTGTAATGCCCTTTAAGGATCAACTCTTGCCATTATAAGTCAATCAAAAATCAAGTTAAGCCCCTTCACATAATTGGAAGTTTCAAAGTGATCTGAAGAGCACAATTTTCTGTTATATATGTCAAAGCTAGATGGGAAAAGTACCATGGGAACAGAAAGGTCAAGGGCTAATCCACTCCAAAGTCATTAAAGATCATATTTAAATTGCTTTGGAAACTTCAAGGTTTTTAAAGCCATCATCAAATTCCCCACCAGGACAAGGTGCCTCTGACATGACAGCTGCTCTGTACAGGGAAGGAAGCAAGTTCCTTTCTCTGTCAAGCTGAAATGGATCTTTGGCTTTCAAAGTTTATTTTGTTATGCATATTTATGTATTACACAAATTTAGTTAAATTTTAAAACAGAAATTTATTCTGTGTTACAATAGAAGGGTTTTTTTAAGCTAAGTGAGCCTACTTCAAATTGAATAACACTGTAGTTGAAAAATTAATTGTGGCAGTTTGCACAATGCCATCATATTAAATATTGAAGGAAAGGAGTTTCCCATTTGTCCTGAGTGTATCACCAGCATTGAAGACCTGGAAGAACAAAGTAATTACCTAAGAATTAAGCCTACAACATGAGCATATTTTTCATAAATCATCCAGATAAGATAATTACTGCATTGTCACTACATTTGGGCAGTGGAAACCTGTTTTATTATAAGCATTAAATCATAATCATTCAAACTTGCTATATGACTGTGTAATCAAAACAGTGTTAGAAGACATATAAACATATCCACACACCACTAGTAAGTTGCTGGAACAGAATAAAGTACAGAAACGTATCCAAATATGTATATATTTATGCATTTACTACATAATAAAAGCTGCATTTAAATTTAATGTGAAGACAGGTTTATAAGAAATGGTTTTGGCAGAAGATAAAAGTGAAAATGGACAACAAATCTATGAACCAGTATGCAACTGGAGGAAATGAAAATGCCAATGTGACTGGATACCACATTTTACCCATTAGATGGACAAATTTTAAAACAATAGTTGCATCATTATTCACAATAACCAAGATATGGAAGCAACCTAAGTGAGTGTCAGTGGATGAATGGATAAAGAAGATGTGGCGCATATATATATATATATATATATATATATACACACACACATACACACACACACACACATATACACACACATACATACATACATTCATACATACATACATACAATGGAATGTTCGTTAATCGGCCATGAGAAGGAAGGTAATACTGCCATTTACAACATCATGGATGGACCTCGAGGGCATCATGCTTCATGAAATAAGTCTCACAGAGAAAGACAAACGCTGTATGGCAACCCTTACATGTGGAATCCAAAAAAGCCAAACTCATAGAAATAGAGAATAGAATGATGGTTGTTAGAGGCAGGGAGTAGAAGAAATGTAGAGCTGTTGGTCAAAGGGTACAAACTTCCAATTGGAAAATAAATAAGACATGGGGATGTAATGTACAGCATAGGAAATATAGTCCAGAGTATTGTATTAACTTTGTAAGGTGGCAGATGGTAACTAGGCTTATTTTGGTGACAATTTCACAATGTATACAAAAGTTCAACCACTATATTGTACATATAAAATTAATATATTGTATGTCAATTATACCTCAATTTAAGTAAGTAAATAAATAAAATGTACTTTTATCATACATTCTTTTTATACATATGATATGTCTCTCAACAAATTTTTAATTAAAAAATTTGCAAAGTGGAAGAAAACACAATACATGAAACAATTGATAATATCAAATGTTGGTGGGGTGGAAGAAACTGAGAAACTTAAAAGCCACTGGTGTATGTATAAAGTTTGCTAACATATTTTTATAAAGATATTTGTCAGCTCTAGTAAAATGTGAAATATGCACACATTTGACAAAGCAGTCCTATTTGTAAGACTTTGCCTTCTGAAATAAATGCAACAGTAAATAAGAATATGTTATAATAGTATTTATTGCATCATTATTTAGAGTGACAAAAACTCTAAATAATGACTGTTACAGTAATGACCATTATTAGAAAAACTGAATAAATTATTTAATATCCATATTATGGAGCTATTACATTTTTAAAAAACATGAGTTAGATCTTTAGATACTGACCTGAAAAGCAAGTAATTTCAAGATGTAGTTTAGAGGAGAAAAAAGCAACATTTGTTTTAATGTGTGTAGTGAGATGCCATTTTGTAAGAACAAGGCAGCAGGGGCAATATATAATGGTGTGTATAGCTACAATTTAAGGCCAAATTTATGCTACCTAAGCTTTGTTTTAAGTCAAATCACATATAAAAAGATCTAAGCATCTGGATTGGTTTAACACTCTGTATTGCTGTCATTCATTCAGACCTTTTGTTTAAGTATTTAGTGTTTCAGACAAGAGAAACACAGGAGTAAATTATTCGCTTGGGGTTTACTGATTTTTAAAAAGGAAAGTTCAAGTGCTAAAATAAGTCAATAGGTGACTACAAGTACTTCCTGAAATTCAGCTCCCCTGATAGTATCCAGAAAAAATGTATACTTCTCTTCACCAATATCTCTGACCAGAAGGGAAACAATGGAGTAAGAGAGAAGATGCGTAGCTGTTCAACTTGCGTCACCAATTTTTGCCTTCCTCTTAAATTCCTAAGATCCCTGCTCACCTTAGGGGAAATCATTCTTCATCCTAGAAAGTTAGAATAATATATGACAACTAGTAAGTTCATATCACTGCATCTTTCCAATAGTCCTATTAATATAAGACATAGTCTAGTGTGTATTTGCTGCACATTCCAGATACAAATTGATATTATGATTTCTGTATGTGAGGTTATCATTTTATCATTTTTAGAGTCATTAAATGGCATTTATTCATAGCCAAACTCATAGTAACTAGATGTGCTATTGTTTCAAATAAATAAATACAATGGACTGAATTGTGTTCCCCTCAAAATCCATGTGTTGAAGCCCTTACCCCCTGACTGTATATGGAGATGGGGCCTTTAAGGAAGTAATTAAGGTTAAATGAGGTCCTAAGGGTGGGCCCTAATCCAATATGACTGATGTCTTTATAAGAAGAGAAGGAGACACCAGGGATGTACATACACAGAGCAAAGGCCATGTGAGGACAAAGGGAGAAGGTGGCCACCTGTGAGCCAAGGAGAGAGGCCTCCGGAGAAACCAAACCTGCCAACACCTTGATCTTGGACTTTCCAGCCTTCAGAATGGTGAGAAAATTAATTTCTGTTACTTAAGCCACCCACTCTGTGGTATTTTGTTATGGCAGCCCTAACAGACAGGTATACATCTATAACATGCGTTATAATAAAGCATGTTATACATATTGTCATACAATAAACAATTGTTATATTGTATATACATATATATACACATACATATATATGTGCTAGGATTGCCTTAACGAAATACCAATGTAGCTTAAACAAAAGAAATTCATTTTCTCATCGTTCTGGAGGCTGGAAAGTCCAAGATCAAAGTAATAAGTTTTATATTTATACAAAAACTCAGAAATGTGTAAGGCTACGTAAAACAATCTCACTATATTTGTTAAAATAAAAGCTACACTGTGATGTTCAGGCAGAAATTTGTACCCTAACCCGTGACACCAAAAGAATGGTAAGGCACATTGTTCATAGAATTTGGAAAGTCAGGTTGTGAAAGAGACCAACGTTATGCAATTATTTTCCTTATTTTCACTTCCTTCATCTTCACCGTGTTCCTCCACCTACATCTGGTGTGAGTGGAGAGAACGTTTGCTACAATTGATCACAGATTTATGGTCCTAGAAAAATTGAAAGGACTACCGGGAGACCAAGTCATTTAACCAGCTGTTCCTGGATCATGTTTTATTACTTAGGATTAGAGCATAATGATACAAAGCCACTTAACATGTTCCTCAAGGAAAAGTGGAAACTTGCTTAAGTGATCATGAATCAACCGCTCTCATAAGGAATTAAATTGCTTTGGAAAAACTACTGGGAAATCCTCATTGGAGATAGCTGTAAGAAAAAAAGTCACATGGCAGCATGACAAATCACTTTCCCTAAAGAAATGTTTCAGAAAGCAGTAAGTTTACCTAGAGCAAGAAAACGTGATTGCAGTAAAAAGAACACTCGACAGAGAAATTCGGTATCTGAAAATTTATGCCTCTAGATCATGCAAGCTCAATAGGGCTAATATCACCCCTATGGCAGGACAGAGGGATTGATTCTTGGGGAGAGTGAAAAACTTTTAAACACTGTAGTGGTTTGTGGCCCTCCAAAAGACCACAGTACATAAACAGACTTACAGGATACCTGTGGTGTTACAGTTTCATGGAGTGGGGGTGAGGGGTAATTAGGAAAAATTTGACTACAAAGATTCCTTAGGGAAGTGATTGCTTAAAAAAAAAAAAAAAAGGTTAAGAAACACTGCTGTAAGTCAACTGTAACATGTATGTATGGAGATAAAGACTGGAAGAACGCTGGACCTATCTGTTCCTGCCCCTTGATAAGGAACCTTGGCTATCCCACACTCACAGCCCACCAAATTCCCAACCTGCCGTCTCCAAAGCACTCCCCAAATTTTCTCTGACTTGATAGGAGGTTTATGTTGTCTTGGTTTTCTCTACCTCCTGAGCTCTTGCTTCTCTCTCTTAGTCTCTGTTCACTCCTATATCAACCAAAATGTGGACAGAGCCGCTTCACAAGATTCTCCAAAATAGTATTAATTTTTTTTGTAAATGTGCTCAAGCATTTGTGAGTCTGGTAGGTTTTACTCCAAAGTCGGTCATAATAAACAAGGTCACAGAGTTTAGTGGACAACAAGCCACATTAAGGTACAAATCAGACAATTAAGTTCTTCAGAAGCCCTGCTGGCCAACCTCTGCCCAGACGCACACACAGCTTCTCTTCCTTTCACACAAAAACGTTCACACCTTTTCTCTAGAACATTAGAAGCGAAGGATCTCTTGGTTACATCCCTTTTTAACCGCTGGCTTACTGTCTGTGATGGTTAATTTTCTGTGAGCAGAGGGATGCACAGGTAGTTCATAAACATTATTTCTGGGTGTGTCTGTAAAGGTGTTTCAGAGAGAGATCTGCATGTGAGTCAGTAGACTGAGTAAAGATTACCTTTATTCAATCCACTGAGGACCTGAATAGAAGGAAAAGACAGGAGAAGGGCAAATTTGCTCTCTGCTGGAGCTGGGACATCCATTGTCTTCCACCATTGGGCATACTTCTAGTTCTCAGGCCTCGGGGCTTAGACTGACACACCATTGTCTCCCCTGGTTCTCTGGAATCCAGGTTTGAACTATACTGGATTTGAATTATACCACCAGCTTTCCTAGGTTTCCAGCTTGCTGAAAGCAGATCATGAGACTTCTCAGCCTCCGTAAATTACATGAACCAATCCCTCATACATAATAAACCCCTATCTATCTGTCTATCATCTATGTTTATATGTATATCCTGTTGGTCTGTTTCTCTGGAGAACAGTGACTAATACAGTATCACTCATGCCAAAATGACTTCTGTCACATTTCTAGGTGGTTTCAATATCCATATAGATTATGTTTTCATTTCTCCAGGTTTTGAGTCCCTTCACCTTTTCCTCTCCAAATTATCTTCCACATTCAACTTCAGCCACTTACTTCAACAGTCATAAACTAGGCTTGTAATTACCAGTAGCTGAACCCTTTCTGTAGTTTTAATTCCAAGCATTACCAGTTTTTGACCACCACCTCTTTCCATTTTTCTCCTAATATCCTGACTGCAAAAGTACTGAAATATCCAACTCATGGATACTCTTACCATTTCACGTTCCCTCACCCCCCTTCATGTCTGCTCTAGCCTTCCAGTTTCTACGCCATAGCAATCATTATCATCTTTTGAAAACTTTTAACTCCCTCTCATCTCATGTTTGTTAAAAATGAATAAACAGAAACCGCAATTAAACAGAGTTGGGAGACCAGAAGGGGGAGCTCTCATGCCTGGTGAGACAGCAGAGCCCAACAGGAAGGAAAAAGACAGCTCTTCTTTCCCGGAAAGCCATGGACTCCTTATTTACTTAGCCTTTCCAACTTCCTTTTTCCCTCTATAAAATTGTTCTCCTTCCCTTGCCATGGGGGGATTAACCCGTGGCTCGCCATGGTTGCAGACCCTGAAGTGCAATTTCCTGCTGATCCTGAATAAATCATCTTTGATGAAGAAATAAGTGGCAGTCTGTTTGTTTCAGATTAATATGTTCTACCATCCCTATTGACAAAACAATTACAAGCCTGGTTAAATATAACTTCTTTCTTTCTCCATGCCTGTACTGGCACAGCTAAACATGACTATAGAAAAACACACAATTAATGATAAATCATCTCACTTTAAATCTGTGACCTTTAACCTGGAGAAGGCCATTTTCCTGCCTGGTAATTCTCTTGCCTTTTCTGCACTTCATTATATCATTCATCTCATGTTACAACTTTGTATGCTTCCTCTCCATTCCCATTCTCAGCTGATGATCATGCTTTTCTCATTGAGAATGTTGAACTACTAGAAGTTCCATAGATTTTTCACCACCAAATCTGTCCCTTTTCTACATCTGTATCCTTATATTCTGCCTTTCTGCCATTACCATAAATAAACTATCTTCATCCCTGAAAACAAATTTCCTTCATTTCTGCACTAACCCTTTTCCCTTCCATCCACAAGGGATGTGACCAGTTACAGTAAGAAGGACTGTAATTGTCTTGAGTATTTCCTTCTTTTTTTAATGAATATGTTTGTGTGTGTGTGTGTATGTATATATATATATATATATATATGGCAAATATCTTTGTCTTCTTTCCTCTTTTACTCCTTTATTATGTAACATAACACATTGGCTTTATATCGTCTTTAAGTATTAATTTTACATCATGGATTTCAAGTTATAGGGCATCAAGAGAAGAGTAAACATTATTCAAGGACTTTACCTCCTCTTCTTGGGAAAGGATTTTTGCATTTTCAGCTGTATGCAGGAGAGTTGTATCATGTGAGATAGAATTATGACTTTATTATTGTCTTTATTTGGAGACCATGTATGGCTTAAGGAAATGCATATAGGCATCAAGTTGATAGGGGTGAACTTGTGATTGTATGTGTTAACCAAGAGATGGCAAGATAGCCCATAAAAGATTATTTCTCTGTGTGTCTGTGATGGTGTTTCTGAAATAGATTAGCCTTTGAATCAGTGAACAAAGTAAAGGAGATCCACTCTCACTGACGTGGGCAGGCATCATTCAATCCACTGAAGGCCTGAATAATAGAAAAAGTGGAGTAAGGGTGAATTATTCCTCTTCTTGAGCTGCAACTTCCATCTTCCCCTGCCCTTGGCCATCAGAGCTCCTGGTTCTTATACTTTTCGACTCAAGGACTTATACCAGCTGTCCCTACTTTGTTCTCAGGACTTTGAGCTTGAGCTAAATTTTATCACCAGCTTTCTTGGTTCTCCAGTTTCCAGATGGCAGACTGTGGCACTTCTTGTTCTCTATAACTGTGTGAGTTAATTTCTACAGTAGATCTCCCCTCCCTGACCCCCTCAATAGATAGATAAATATAGATAGAGCTATACAAATAGAGGAATATTTATTTTAAATATATGTATATATATGTATATATATCCTATTTATATTTATTTTATATATATGTACACATTCTATATATCCTATTGGTTCTGTTTCTCTTGAGAACCCTGATTAATACATATAACTGTGTAAACAAAATGACTCCCAAGTTTAGTGGCATAAAATAACCATTTATTATACCTACTGACTGTATGGATCAGGGATTCTGACAGCACACAGCAAGGATGACTTGTCTGTACTCCAAAATGTCTGAAGCCTCAAATGGAAGTGCTAAAGGCTGGATGTTAGAATTATCTGCAAATCTGTTGACGCTGCCTATCCTAGAAAGGACTCAGGTCCTTTCTAGGTGGCTTTTTCTCCTTGTGGTTTCGCCAGAAAAGCTAGTTTGAGCTGCCTCTCAGTGTGGTGGCTGGCTTCCCCAGAGAAAGCATGCCAAAAAGAACAAGCCAGATAGAAACCATAACATTTTTATGACCTAACCTCAGAAGTCACGTAGTATCACTTTCACTAACTCTATTGGTTGAACAGTCATAAAACTCCTACAAGGTTTAAAAGGAGGGAACACAGACACACCTCTTCCTGGAAGGAGTATCAGAGTTACATTGTAAGAAGAGCAGGTGAGATGAGAAATGTTGCATCATTTAGAAAAATACCATCATCCACATTTGCCTCTGTAGATATGGTCGAGAATTTCCTTGTTCTCTGCCTCTTTACTGATGAATCTGGCTTGGCGTTCTTATTTTCTGTAGTTCAGGTGAAAGCCAGTCACATGTAATGTTAGACACGTGTTTAGACCTATCCTAACGACAATATATATACGTATGGGATAACCTGTGTGTGTGTATGTGTGTGTACCTGTGGCATAATAAGAAATATATTTGGTCTTTATCGTTAGTTCTTGACACAGAGCTACTAAATCCCTTGGAACTTCCTGAGAGAAAAGAGCATCTTTTGTTTTAATGAGGTGACTTTTTTTTTTTAAACATCTTTATTGGAGTATAATTGCTTTACAATGGTGTGTTAGTTTCTGCTGTATAACCGAGTGAATCAGCTATACATATACATATATCCCCATATCTCCTCCCGCTTGCGTCTCCCTCCCACCCTCCCTATCCCACCCCTCTAGGTGGTCACAAAGCACTGAGCTGATCTCCTTGTGCTATGTGGCTACTTCCCACTAACATGCTCCTAGGCAGACAGCTTCAGGATGGGGGCTGGTCACCAGACAGATCAAACCTTGATTAGAAGTCTAGAACTTTCAGCCGCATCTTCTCAATCCCCAGAAATAGGAAAGGGCAGAAGATTGAGTTAATAATCAATCATACCTGCATGATGAAACCTATTTAAAAACCCCTAAATGATGGGGTTTGGAAAACTTCCAGGTTGGTGAACACATAGAGGTACTGAGAGAGTAGCATGCTGGGAAAAGGCATGGAAGCTCCATACCCTTCCCCCGTACCTTGCTCTGTGACTCTCTTCCATTAGCTGTACCTGAGGTGTACCCTTTATAATAAAATAGTAATAATATGTCAAGTGACTGAGCTCTGTGAGCCATTCTAGCAAATTTTTGCACCTGAGGAGGGAGTCATGGAAATATCAATTAACAGCCAGTTGATCAGAAGTACAAGAGTCCCAGGACTTGTGACTAGTGTCTCAAGTGGGGGCAGCCTGTGGGACTGAGCCATTAACCTATGGGGTCTGTACAAACTCTGGGTAGTTAGTGTCAGAACTGAACTGAATTGTTGGACACCCAGACTTTGTCTGGAGAATTGGTTGTTGGTGTTGAAAAACACTGCAGTGTGTGTGTGTGTGTGTGTGTATACATATATATATGTAAAGTTGTACTTGAAAAATGACTCATTTTCCAACATATTCTTTCTGCAGATCAAAAATAGATTAGATATCCAGTCCTAACCACAGAGCTTTTTTTTTTTGTGGTACACGGGCCTCTCACTGTTGTGGCCTCTCCCGTTGCGGAGCACAGGCTCCAGACACGCAGGCTCAACAGCCATGGCTCACAGGCCCAGCCGCTCCGCGGCATGTGGGATCTTCCCGGACCGGGGCACGAACCTGTGTCCCCTGCATCGGCAGGCGGACTCTCAACCACTGCGCCACCAGGGAAGCCCTAACCACAGCGATTTATTTGGAGATTCCTCAATTATTATAAAGTATTTCTCAGCATGAACAATTTATTTACCAGAGATAGGTATTCCAATCTAGCTTCCAAAATTGGAAGCTAGCCATGTGACAGCTATCACATCCTTTTATGCAATTTATTTTAACAAGATTAACATTTCCAGTTCTCTAATTTATAGCTCCTCTATTATGTTTACCCTCCTCTACTGTCCCCTCTGGACCTATCCAGCTGGACCCAGATTTAACCCAAAATTTATCACAGTTTTCCCGACATGGTTTGACCAGAGCCTGCCATGTGACTGAACCTCAGTAAATGGGTTGAATGACTGTTATCTGATTTAATACTTACAGCAGTTTTTTGAGGTATGTTTTACTATCTCCATTTTAGAGATGAAAAAGACCACATATTTAATCTTATCAAACTTTAGTTAGTGAGAGCCAAATTAGACCCCAGAGCTCTCTTAATTTTCTATAAAACAAAGATGCCTGTCTTTGGGGCTGCACCTGTCCTCCGCTTTTATGACTGAGGGGCTACTCATCACTCATCTGTGAGGCATCAGGATTCTGCTGCCCTCTTGAGCCTGCAGTATTTTCCTTGTTTTGTCCAATGATGCATAGCCATGCTTATCACAAAACTTGAAACCTTGGGTAATCTTTAGTCAAATCCATTTCACCTGCCTTCACTAATCAAGATTGTTTTCCTTGCTCCTGCAAAAGACTTGCATGTCCTCCAAGCAGCACGTTGCCTACAATAAGATGTTTGCCCAAGCTGTTTTCCAGGAACTTGGAGTCAGTTGTGTCTAGTTCGAGTTGAGCTGGTTAAGACTGTATAGGACCACCGACCTTCCAACAGGGCATGCGCAGAGGGCATGCGCAGATGTCCGCTCGGTGACCTTATGATGTCTGAGGGCCAAGAACTCCATGCTCAGACCCTGCTAAACGCCTCCAAGTTTTAATATATAGAGACCTGTAGCATAGTTATGCCTGCGATTACTGCACCTTTGTCCATTCTCTTTTCCCCACACTCCCCATGCCTCAGATCACCCTGATTCTTTATTCTTTTTTTTTTTTTTTTTTTTTTTTTGCGGTACGCGGTTCTCTCACTGTTGTGGCCTCTCCCGTTGCGGAGCACAGGCTCCGGACACGCAGGCTCAGCGGCCATGGCTCACCGGCCCAGCTGCGCTGCGGCACGTGGGATCTTCCCGGACCGGGGCTCGAACCCGTGTCCCCTGCATCGGCAGGCGGACTCTCAACCCCTGAGCCACCAGGGAAGCCCTGATTCTTTATTCTTTATCCCATAAGTACCCTTAGCCCCTTGTCTTCAGGGAGGCTAACCCAAGACTTGTTTTCCCATCTCCTTGCTTGGTTGCCTTGTGGAAAAAACGAAACAGAACCTCTCTTTACTTAAAACCTCGGTGTCTCAGTGTTTTGGCTTGCTGTTCTTCAGATAAAATGAACCTGTTTGGGTAACAAACTGTTGGGACAAATGTTAGAGCAACCTAAAACAGGAACAATATGATATGAGATCACCACCGTGTTTGGTAACAGAATATCATAGTTGGTATATAAAACTTGGGGTGAACTTGGATCAAAGTGCTTTACAATGTATTAGGTTCAAAATTAGAGAATCAGGTAAATTATATGGCAAGAGAAAAGAAACTATCCACTTAGAACCAAAAAAAAGAAGAGGAGGAATGAATTACTAAAACTGAAATTCTCCTAATAAAGCTCACCACCAAAGAAGAGCTAATGGAAAGTAACAGACATTTAGTTCATGCTAAGGGATAGTTATAGAGAAAGAAAGGTGCTGTGTTCCCTCTATGATCATAACACTTAATGGTGGAATAAGTAAAAATATAACTATAATATAAGGCAAAATAAGGTGAGTGCTGTAATAGAGCCATAAGTAAAGTGCAATGGGGAGTTGAAGGAAAGGTCAATGCCAAACAAGTCACAGTATAGAAACTAGATTGACATAATAATATTGCAAATTTTGTTAACCAAAGAGCAGACATTTCTTCCTGACTCTGGGGGAATTGCTCATTGGTAGGGCAGCCTTCAAAAGCGGTATAACACTAAACAGAAGGAAGCCCAATATTAAATGAATTTGATGGCTGAAACAGTTTTCTGCTCCTGGGCCTGTAATTTAAAGTCATTACTGGGCCTTTCAGGCTAATCCCACTAGAACAAGTTTAGGGGCTCTGAGCAAAAGACAAGTAGAGAGGGGGTAAAGTAGCAGCAGCAACTTCTGGTAAACAAATTCTGAAACTTAGTATTTCGGTAATCTCTTGGGAACCAAATTCCGACCATCAGAGGTATTTTATGACTGTAATATATTAAATTTACTTACATGAGTAGCAGCACAGGTGTGTCTTGAACTATAAAAATTGAAAACAACCTTCTAATAGTCATAAGAAGGTGGAGGAATGCCTTCTTTTTTTTTCTGTTAAATAATGGAAATGCACCTAAGGCCTGGAAACCCTTAGAGTTAGGTAGCAAAATTGACAAACTGGACTGTGTTATTTATTTGTATGTAGAGCTTACATTTTGTGGATTTATGTTGTTTTCTTCTATGTTACCTGTATTTAGTTTGAGACTGACTTGATGTTTTAAGATATTTCATTCTGTAGATCTTAGTTATTTAAATATGATTTTGAATGAAGGGATTGATATATAACAAATTTTTATGGGACGTAGGATCTTATTATGAAGTTTTGATAAAGGCAGCCTCCATTGATTTTCCAAGTTAGGAAATAAAGTAGCCCCTTCAAACTGTTAATCATATTAAGGTTGATCCTTATTTAGTTTATCTAAGAAAAGATGAAAGCCTGGTCACTCCAGGCATGCGGCATTGTCGACAGACTTTTCAGCACTCCTCCTAATTTATGGCCATTCAGTGGGAACTGAAAAATACTCAGGTGACTGATGGTAGACTTCCCAATGATTTATTCATAGCATCTGCCGTCCGATCACAGATCACATAGGCTCCATTCAGCAGTCAGTGTCTCGTAAAATGGTGTTCCTCCTGAGTTCCTTCTCTTGGGCAGGTCATTTCCCCTCAGCTAGGTATTGAAAGAGTCTGTCTCCCAAGAGAATTATAGTGAATAAAGTCACTTTTCTGAATCATATCGTATTTAGCCAGGCAGTTAATAGAAAATGGGGCGGAGGGGGTGATAAAAGGAAAAAAAAACCTACTGCAGGAATCTTAACCTTAGGATTTCATATCTACTTGTAAAATCCAATAGTGTACTTTTATTTTTTTTAAGAGATCAGTCTTCCAGAAAAGTACCTGTGATATTTATTTGTGAGAGAGATGATTTCAGGGAACTGAATATAATTACTTTCTTTGTATTACCTGCAGAGAAAGTAAGAAAGTAAATGTGAACACATATTTAGGCACAGTGAGCTAACTACGGTTTTGTAAAAGAAAAACAATCTCAGATTTCTACCTGTTGTGATGATTAAAATCAATAAAGCCACAGATTATAAACATTGTAGCAATTAATATGCACTGAGTACAGTTAGTTCCCAATACATTTATGACCAACTGTAAGCTTATTTAATAATACAATGGAACACAATAAGGATCAGTTGCCAACTTTACGTTAAGTTGGCAATCTCTAAAACTTGTGTCCCCTCAGATATGTGCATGTTTCCGACACCCTCTGAATTTTTCAGAGACATAGCATAATGAAACCAAAAAGCAAGTTTAGAGCTGTTTAGAAGAAACAATGTTCTGATTGTTTTTGAGGTGGCAGCAAACCATTTGGCACAGAAATAAACTTCTTAAACAAGTGAAACACAAAGAGCTCATCTATAAATCTTTCCTTTGTATTATGTACTTAACACCAAGATATGCTTGGCTGGGAGACCAGCCTCTAATTACATCGTGAGATATATGATATGCCAACCTTGTAGCACCACATAACCATTTTCTTCTTTTCCCAAAAGAAAATGCAGTACACTAATTTCAGAACCTGGTTTGGGATCCTAGCTCTGCAGTTTACTTGCTGAGTGACATTGGACAAATCGTTTAACCTCTTCGTCCTCAGTTTCCTCACCTGTAAAATAGAAATAATTTACTCATTTCATAGGTTTATTGTAACTAACGACTAAAATGACTAAATAGATGTGAAGTCTTTGGACAGGGCTTGGCACATTATTTATGCTACATGAGCATAAGCTATCCTTATTACCATTGTGTCTTGTGTGCGGGGGGGGGGGGGGGGGGGGGGGGGGG
>NW_021703776.1:26186185-26220212 GCF_005190385.1 Monodon monoceros | reverse complement strand
GGACGGACGCACATTGCGCAATCACTGCATCATGTACACACATCTTCAAATACCCCCCCTTACTTCTCTTTCGGGCTCTTCTCTTGCAGCTTCCTCTGAGTGCCCCCAGCATACTTTTTTTTTTTTGGTCTTCAGCGGGCTCACTTGCTTTAGCCCCCTGTGTCCAGAATTGCATCCCACACCAATCACAGCTTTCCATTGCTCCATTTCTTACACAGAACTTAGCTTTGTCTCAGCTTCTACAAAGTTGGATCCTCTCACCTTTACTTAATCTTGTCTTCACATACCTGAAAGTATATTTACTGTAAACATCAAATTTGTTCCCTCTCAGCAAACAAAAGACCTTCTATAAACTAGTCTCCAGTATTCTAGAAATGTGAGTCGGGAATTATAAATAAGGTTTTTTTTTAAAGTTTTTGGTAATACAGGCCACATTTACTACCATTAATGTGATGTATGATTTATTTTCATAAATATCCTTCACCATCCAGTAATTTGATACCGCTGAAAGAAACATTAAATCTATGAAAACGTTAGCAAGTGTGTGTTCAGTGCAGTAATTTAGAACACTGGAAATGGTTTTGTTTACTGTTCAGGCTACTTAGTGCCTAAAAGTCATGACTTTCATCTTTAGTTAAGTTCCATATTCGGTTATAATAGGTAAAAATATATGAACAGGTTTTCTTTAATCAGGACTTTACAAAAACTAAAACGAGATTATGTGTATATGTATATTTGTACAAATTTACTCAGAGAGTAGTAAATATTTTGTAGAGTTTTCATGTAGACAGAGATATAGATAATGCGAACTAGAAAAAAATAATAAAATCATTCTCACATAAATTTTCAATGCTTCCCAATTCAGGAAATAGTGAAAATTCAGAACACTTAGCTAGATGAATGTAAAGAAAATTGTTTTCTACTAGAGCATTTAAAACCAGCTGTAAAAAATCCTCAGTCATTCCCCTACACACACCACTCCACACCCTCCCACCCTCCCACCCAGCCACAATCATTCTCAGTTCCGATTTAATTTGTAAGTTTCCATCACCTGGATTTTTATTGTTCTAGTAATCTTTGCATTTACTTACACAGATCTGAGGTTTTCTACTTCCAATATAGTCTGAAAAATGCCAGTGCTAGTTACCATGTTCTAGGACCAGTTTGTCTCTGTGTGGAGCTGTATGAAGCTGTCTTGCATCTTCCTCTTTTCTGAAGGACTGTTCTACTACTTGTGTATTTACTGAAATATCATGAACTATAGGTAGGAAGAGGATATCATCTTAAAAGGAGAAGGGTAGTAGGCAAATTGAGTCAAAACTGAGACATACTCTCATTAATGCTATTGTGATTTACATCGTATTGAAACACCCTGCTCCTTCAGTTACAGAGGTTTAACTATTTAACTTGTAGTGGGAGTCCCGGCTTGAAAGACAAAACTAATGATCACAGGTGTCAGAGATCACAGTGTGCCTCAAAAGGATTATCTTGAGGTCTGCTAGGATTCGGGTGGCATGAAGGAATGTGAGACTTCCTATGAAGTAGAGGAGGGAAGATTGCTACCTCCAGTAAAGAGCCATGGACATGGGGCTGGTGTGGGTGAAAGAATTGTATCTGCTGTTCGAATTTTCTTCTGGTCCCGTCTTCGTGGTATATTCTTGATGGATGGCTAAACATGGGTAAGATAATAGAAAAGAGAAAAACACCTGGAAGCGTTTTTGCACTTTACTCTCTGGGTGACTCTTCTGGGACGAGGTGGTGGTATAAATCTCTGGCGGTTTCAGGGCTGGTGGAATGTGGCACTGACAGCTCTGAGGCGTGTCCCTGCAGTCTAAACACGGTTGGTGGGGACAACTGCAGCCTATGATGCCAGTATCACCACAGGCAGCTGGACAGGTGCAGCGGAAATTGTCATATGCTGCATTGCTCATGAGCATGAAAGAAAGAGGGGTGAGGGGGTGGAAGGAAAGAAAGGAAGAAGAAAAAAAGAAAATATAGACCCAGCAGAAAATGGTATGTGAAAATCAACATTGCTACTTGCAAAAGTATACAATTCTATTACCTTTTAAAGGATTACAGTAGTAATTTCCTGTTACTACTTTCCCTTCTTTGCAAGATTTCGCTCTACAAGTTACATCTGAAGGTCACCAAATAACGAAAAAGAATGTAAATTAGAAAGCTTTTGAAAAATATTTCAGCCTGAATGCCTTTTTTTCCTTCTTAAAATTAGCTTGTTCTTTTAAACTCACTTACTCTTTTATAGCTATGTTTTAAAAACAGGGGAAAATCTATGAAAAAGACAGGGAAAAACTGTCTTATTTTTTTTTTCATTTTCTCTCTTTCCAGGAGTGAATTACTATTTTCAGTAGCATTTTCCTATGAGAGTCATGAATCATTCTGGCCTATTTTGAAGAGGGTTCTCATGACATTCTTTATGCCCTACCAATGATATAAATATTTGTTGTCACACCTAAATATGCAACTAATTTAGTACCCTAAAATCTTTTGGTTTCATCCACCATTACCTTGATGTACTTCATGGCCAGATTTGAATGTAATTTAAATATATCATATTTGGTAAAAATTGAAGTTAACAAAAGGAGTAGCAAAAATAATTATGTGTTTTAAAATGCACTAAATTTAAAATGAAAAGACCACAAGGATCAGTTTACCCTAAGTGATAACAATGTGAGTTTTAAGATTTTAAAAATCCAAGTTTTATGACATGTTAAAAAAATATTTCTATAACAAGTTTAAGATATGTATAAAATTGATAAATTAAGCATTTAGCAAATAATGAAAGCTCTTTCAATATAAATTGTAGTCTTTATTAAAACTCTATTTTTTCTACTAATATCAAAGTAAATTATATAAAGTAAATTTGAGTATGACTAACCTGTCAATTCGATTTAAAAATGACATAGTTCCCTAGAGTCTGTCATACAGAGTGAAGTAAGTCAGAAAGAGAAAAACAAATACCGTATGCTAACACATATATATGGAATCTAAGGGGGTAAAAAAGGTCATGAAGAACAGCCTAGGGGTAAGACGGCAATAAAGACACAGACCTATTAGAGAATGAACTTGAGGACACAGGGAGGGGGAAGGGTAAGCTGGGACGAAGTGAGAGAGTGGCATGGACATATATACACTACCAAACGTAAAATAGATAGCTAGTGGGAAGCGGGAAGCAGCCGCATAGCACAGGGAGATCAGCTCGGTGCTTTGTGACCGCCTGGAGGGGTGGGATAGGGAGGGTGGGAGGGAGGGAGACAGAAGAGGGAAGAGATACGGGAACATATGTATATGTATAACTGACTCACTTTGTTGTAAAGCAGAAACTAACACACCATTGTAAAGCAATTATACCCCAATAAAGATGTTAAAAAAATGACATAGTTCATAACGTGTTTTAGTATTAATCACCCGAAGAGAGCAGTGTTGCACTATGTATACTATCAAGAAAGTATGCAAATGAGCAGCTTTCTCCTTATGTTCCTTTGTTAAATATAAGGTAAAATCCCCCAAAATTTGTTCACATTTTTAAGTTAACCCAAATCACCACTCTGTCCAGCAGGTGTTCTTTTTTGGCAACAGTCATTGATTAATCCTTGATTAAAGGGATGAATAGGAGAGTCTCGTTCTATTTCTCTCACAATATGAGAAGCAGAAAGTTGGGAATCCCACAACTCCAAACCTGCAACGGCCATAAACCGAGTTCAGTACAAACACATATTTACTGTGAAGCATCTGCAGGCTGAGGACAATGTTCTGTAGTACAAAGGCCTAAGTATGAAGACAATAAATTCCTGGCTTGCAAAGAAGAATCAGACAGGTAACAAATTGACTGTAATAGAAAGAATAACCATCCAAGAGCTGTACTAGAACTACAAAATCAGGTCAGGAGCTCTGAGTACGAATACATTTGTATCAATCTCAAATCTGACTCTTTCAATAGATTGTTTTCCTTTTCCCTCTATTCTTTCATTTTGTTCTCACTCCTTTTTTCCAAAGGAATTAAAAATACAATATTCAGTTTCCATTTCAACTGATAAAAGGTTGGACAAGGTCTTTAAAGGGAATATAAAGAAGAACTGAAAACGTGGTTCAATTATTGTGGTATGTGTAATACACTGTGTTCTTTATTTTCTTAATAATGTGATATTGACAAATGAAAAAGACAACGCTGATTATTTCATATGTTCAACTTCTAGGTGGAAATGGCTCTACCTATAGTAATAATCTTAAAAGCCAATGTTGGTTTTTTTTTCCAAGTGCCCAAGTGCTTTAAAAAAACACACACACTGTACTAACAGTGATTATTCAACATGGAATGCACTTACCTACTCCATGAATTTTTTAAATTCCCCTTTCTTTCGGAGTGCACTTAGGCACATGAAACACAGTTTGTAGAGGCTTATGGATCTCAAGGGATAAACATTACATGCTCAAAAAAAGTCTTGTATGGTTATGGCATAGGATCCCCGATTACTTGTTTTCAGTTACTCAAAGGAAAAAGATACTTTTGGCAGTTCTTAATGAGAAAACAGATGATTTTAGTTGAATTTATTTTATAACATGTGCAAAAATATAAGTATCACCCCAAATTTCCGTTAAGCACAGAATTCTTTAGTAAGATTTGGATGTATAATATTATTTCAGTTTGGGAATTTGTTACAAGATAGAGAATTACTATCTACTTATAATCAGGAGAGCCTTAGTGTGGTACGTTTGTGTATGTGTGAGTGTTTATTGTGCTTATAAGGCTTTTTTCCCTATATCTAAGTTAGAAAATAGAAACGTTCTTTTCACATCCATGTATGGCCTGGAAAATTATATATCCTGTATTGTGAAAATATTGTTATGGCTATTAAGTTCTTGCCCTATTTACCCCACCCGGTTTTTATGAAGATCTAATTTTTAAAAGAATGTGAAAATTTGAAAAAACTATATACTTATAAATTATAAAGCTCAAAAATTTGATGAATAACAATTAAAGGGCTTCCCTGGTGGTGCAGTGGTTGAGAGTCCGCCTGCCGATGCAGGGGACACAGGTTCGTGCCCCAGTCCGGGAAGATCCCACATGCCGCAGAGCGGGTGGGCCCGTGAGCCAAGGCTGCTGGGCCTGCGCGTCCGGAGCCTGTGCTCCGCAACGGGAGAGGCCACAACAGTGAGAGGCCCGCGTACCGCAAAAAAAAAAAAAAAAAAAGCCAATTAAAAATATCTTTATTATTAAGTATCATAATATAGCAACACTACTCTAGAATTGAGAAAATAGTACATTAAAAAGTTAGCAAAGGGGGAGCTGAAATTTTTTTAACTCTCTGCTCTTCAGTGTGAATACATATTTCATCCAATTGTATTTAAAGTGGATAATGAATTATAGAGTACACATCATAACCTAGAACTGGCATCCCTACCTCAAAAATAATTTTTTCCTAGTAAATGCTGTCAAGTAATAAATAGGTAAACCAAGGAGAGAGAGCGACTTAACTCAATGGCTTTACAGGACTGGAGGGAAAGGGAGAAGAGGGGAAAGGGAGACCTTAAAAAAAGGTAAAGAAAACCAGAGAAACGTGTTAACAGGGACATTTTGCATCCTTTTCTCCTACAAAATTTATTTTCCTAAGGACAATATCAAGAAGAGAAAAGAAATTGAGATTGCAGAATGAGTTAAAAATATTTGGATTTACCTGAAAGGTAGAGAAGTGCCTTCCAATGTGGATCCGCCTTTTACTCCTATGACACTCTCTTCCTAGTGATTCTTTGCTTTTGTCATCAGGTACTTCACTGTGGTCTTTTCCCTGAACTCCTAAATCTGCAACATTAGTTATTTCATTTCCCTTCTATATAGAGCATGTCATAGTTTTTCAGTTATAGCTCACTAAGTATTAAATACTAAAAACTTAACTGTGGGCAAGGCATCAGGGATATAAGATGGGCATAGTCTCTGTCCTGTGATTTTACAACTTGAGATGAGAGGGAGAGAATACAGCCCTAAAGTAGACGATATCAAAGGTAATAGATGGCCTCACAAAGGTAGCGTAGAAGCCTTTGGTAATGCTTAACAGAGCAGCCTTAGTCCGATGCATCAAAGTAAGACTTCTCTAAGTATTGATAGTTAGTCTGAGTCCTGAATGAGAAGTACCTATTAATCAAGTAACTCATGATGGGGAAGAAGAGGGGAGGTTGTATCCAGAGGGTTGGAAGGGGAGAAAACAGTCTGCTCAACAAACTAAGCAAAACTGGAGGAAAGAGAAGAAACAGGTCGATAGCATGAAATAAGTAAGGGGAGAGAAGGAGGCAGGTAATGGAGGACATTGTACATTTTGCTAATCCAGCTGAAAGGTATCAGCAAGCAGACATCCCAGTGTTTTAAGCTGGGGAAATATGATCAGATATGCATATTTAACAAAAAATTCTGGAAATAATGTGAGAACCAAATGGAGGTAGATTCAGGGAAACCAGTTAGTTAGGTGGCTAATATAGTAGTTTAAGAAGATGTTCTTGCCTTGGGCAAGGATTGTGGTAGTGTGCACGCAAAGGGTTATTTAGAGACAGGAATATTCAATTTGATGTGCCTGTGAAACGTCTGAGTATGTTCAGTGGGCAGTGGATTGATGGGCTGAAGCTCAGGAGAGCCATCTGGGCCAGAGAGGTATTCCTTTGAGAGAAACATTACCGTGATAGTAATTGAAGCCACCAGAGTGAATAAGACTGTGGAAGGAAAGCACGTAGAGGAAGAGAAAAGAGCGTAAGATGGAGCCATGATGAGCTCTTCTAGAAAAGGATTATATGCAAGAGGAAAAGCCAGGAAATGAGAATTTTTTAAAAGTAGGAAACATACTACAGTTGTGTCATCAAAGTCCAAGAAAGAGGCATTTTAGAGAAAAAAATAATAGAAAACAATGTAGTGATATTGACAAACAGTAACTAACATTTTTAAATGCTTCCTCACTCTAATCAGTGCTACGACAAATTTTCTTGTCATGGCACACGTTGCAAATGATAATATCACTGTGGCACACATTGTTCAAGGAAGCCAGACTGGGGGCAAGGAGGTTTGAGAGAGCGGGGCACAAGTCATTTTTTCCTTGCATGCCACCCAGGAATTCAGCCTAAATAAACAATATAAGTTTCTCTGATTTTACCACACTCTGCTCCCAAGTTCACTCTGAAGTACTTTTGTTACCCAAAAAAGTGGGTTCACCTCTTGGGGAGTGTCGAGCCAGAAGACACAGCCAAGCCAAAGAGCAGGAGAAGGAAGGATTTATTATTTGCAGCAAGTAAGAACACCAGGGATCTTTCCCAAAGCAGTGTCTTCTCCAACAGCAAAATTGGGGAAGTTTTAAACTAAGGGTACATGCGTATTCATGAGGGGCTTGAGCAGAGCAGAGTTCAGCATAAAATGGGGTCAAAGGCCTGCAGAGTCCAAGCTGTGGTTGATTTTGAAGTTACAAGGGTCAGAAAAGGTCAACATCAACATCCCTTAGGTTCCAGTTGATTTAGTGGTTGAGCGCCTCAGGCTAATCTTTAGCATTGAAACAGAACTGGGAGTGGTTACAACTGATCTGTTTTCTTTGCTATTGTTACTTCTCTTGACTGATAACAGTCCTTTGTTCATGCATGCTTTTGTTCCCTGAAGATCATTAATTACTGAGACCTGTTCAAAGACAAGCATGGCTTAGGCCAAAAATGGCTTCTCTTATATCAAGAAAGCAATGCTTGGTTCACCCGGGACCCTGTCTGCTTATACTTTGTTCATTCTTGGTGCACAGATGACTTTCCAAAACCCTAAATGGAAAAAGGGCAGAAACCTGTATTCCTGAGGAGTCCCCAGACATATTTAACATACTTCCCTATTTTAATTGCCTTCTCTTCATCCTGTTGGTGAGGAAAGGATTCTCTTCCGAGGGTTATGGGGATGGCTGGACACAGGACACCCAACCCTGGGCAGATGAGATGGACAACAGTTGATAAGTCCCATGTACTCATGGCCTGGGGGAGGAGAAGGTCACACCACACAGGGCCAATGGGGGTTGCACCCTGGGCTGTGGGAGGCCGATTTTATGGTATCAGGAGGATGTGGTACCCCATTTCCCACGGAAGAGTGATTGGTGTGTGAATAATTCCAGCAGCTTACAGGGAATGGAAGTCCACTACTCAGAGGTGAGTGGGAACTGTACCTGGTCACTGTGATAGGAGGTTGTTTGGCTACTGGACCTTATCCACAGGAGCAAAGTGGGGAGGGGAACTTGTAGTTAGGCCGTTCAAATCCCTCTCTGTTTTCCCCAGATCTCAAGGCACACATGATACTGGGCCTAAATCTTAGGCCTTATGCCTCATTCCCATGAAAGCCCAGAGAGTACAATTTGGCTACATGGATTTGAACACTGAATATCCCTGAATATTTTGAACTCTAAACATTGAGGATGGAACTCCCTATCTCTCTCTCACTCCTATTTTCCTCCCCAATCCCAATGACTATTTTCCAACGTAGAATAGAAAACCTTAGATTCAGTTGTTGCTTTTCCATAATGTGGAAGAATGTTTTGAGCTGAGCCCTCCAGGCTTGGTTCTTGAAATGCTAAAAGAGAAGAGGAAGGATTTAGAAAATCCTCTCTGAAGATAGAAGCCTTGCTTAAAGGCTTTTTGTCTAGCCCAAAAGGTCAAGTGCCCATCAGTCCCTGCCCTGGGAAGGCAAACAGTAGGGTTTTTATTGGGGTGAAGACTTGCAAGAACAAGTCTTTGGTGGGAATTTACATGTATTTGTTTGATATTTGTGAACTTTAGAGTCTCTGCTTAGAATTGTTATCTTACTATATTGTATTATATGTTTAGAAGTTCTGCTCTATCCATAAGTTTTAAACATCCTGCATATACATATAATACATCCCTGTTATCCACACCAACAATCACTTAAAATTTCTTTTGTCTATGGCCTTGGACATTTTTCCCCACTGAATTAGTTCTAGGACTTATACTTACGTGACTGTGTAGATGGCTTTGCAGAGCTGGGGATTATAGGAGAAGCAGAAACTGAGTGGCTGGGAAGTGTTAGATTTGGTGACAAGCAGAAGTGGGCATAAGGAATTCAATTTGGGTCATACTGATTTTGAAGTGTGGTGAGACACCAAAGAAAAGACCTAGCTTGAAGTTCAGGAAGGGGTCAATCTTGGAAGAAAGGCTTGAAAGTCATCAGTTTACAATTTACATGAGTAAATAGATGGTTCTCACGAGAGCACATACAAAAAGAGAAGAATGCTGAAGCCCCAGGAACATGGGAGGTAGGCTCGCTGGGTCTGTAGAACTGAAAGAGAACGCAATGATACTCACTTTGCAGACTTTCCAGAATTATCCTGAGTGAATACCCCGCCTCAGGAATCAAGTTGTTTATATTCACATGTCCTTGTTTTGATGTTTCGTCTTGGTCACCATCTGTCTGGAGTTTACCAAAGGAAACTATTTTGTTGTATGTGCCTCTGAACAAGTGTTAGAAAAGGGTTGCAAACTCTCATTGGGTTCTACTCTAGCATCACAACCCCAAAGTCCCAGCCTCACACTCAACTGATATCTCTACATTGATATTGGATAATCAGTGACAGTTACGGTATACTTCCACAATATTCATTACAAAAAAATTCATACTCAGTATGATACCTGAAGTGCCCAGAATGTGTCTCTCAGATATACATAAAGAATATCTATGACACTTTTGTTCTCAAAATAAGTATTTTCTGCTTTCTTGGACTAAAAGGGGAAGCATGGCTTTTAATTATAAATTTAAAATCATGGGGGAAATATATTCCCTCTCAGAGTCTTGAAGAATTTGCTCTGCCAATTGGAATAGTAAAATACCATTTTCCACATTTTTTTGTCTGCTTCATATTTGTGAGGTTTGCACAGAACTTCTAACATAATGTGTTTCTAGAATCCAGTTTATAATGGCACTGCATGAGTTCGTTGATAATCCCATATGACTCATAAGGAAAAAGAAACAAGAAATAGTGTCACCATGTGCTTTGTTTTGAACATGTTAACTAAATATTACAAGAACAGATTAGAAAAGCAATCCCTTTATTTAGTTGAGTAATTGCCCACTTGAATCCCTAAAGATCAGTTATTGTAACATGAACTATAAGATTTCCACTAAGAGCCTTAAATGAGTCAATAAAAGGTCATGTTTATATACGTTACAAACACTTGAAAGAATAATATTAACATTGACACTCAGGCCATGCCTACACTTGCCCAGTGAAAGGTATTTCTCTAGGAAATAAGCAGCTTTCGACATCAGTATTCTTCTAAATGTGCAGCAGATGTGACCATTGAAAATCATTTTCAGTATCTTTTCATTGAATAGTAATATAGAGAACCCAATGCTAAGTTCACTGGTATGGAAGGAAGTCTTGTTTAATGCCATGCTATTGATATTGGCCATTCAATTCATAGATGCAGAAAGCCTCAGAATTGTGTAACTGATGTGCTATTTCAGCACTGTTGTTTTTAAATCTGGCAAAGTAGATATTAAAAAGAGAGGTTTCTCACTATTCTTTTCAGTCCAGTTTTAGCAGACAAATTGATACATGTGGTTGAATTTGAAAAAAATGACTATGTACTTTGCAATTATAAAAGAATATGGATTCTTCTTTCCTATCAAGGATTCGAGATCACTAAGGATATTATGATCCCTAATAAAACTTGGTTTAAAAGTTTTCATACTCTCAGAATACACTTCTCAGTTACTTGTACTATAAAATGATGTAATGAAATATGTCACATGAGTTAAGTTGTAAAAGTCAGAAGTGAAAACAAAAGAAAAATAAAACCCTCTACTTTAAAATTTAAAAATAAAAACCTTATGACTTTTCATTTTTGATGAACACCTAATCATATATCAAAAAATTCAGTGTGTTCTCTTAGACCCAAGTAGTATGGCAAGTTAGTAAGGAATTTTACTATTTCAAATTATTTGTTAGAGTGTTTCTTTGTCATATTGAAAAACTTAATCTCTTTGGTTTATAACTGTTACATTTTTGAGAGTTACCCTTTAGAATTTAGGGCCTAGGATTAAAGTCATAATTTTAGACCTAAACTGAGGGTACACTTTTACTACAATTTCCAGTCTTTTTTGGGGGGGTGAGGGGAATCTGTTGGAAAAATATATGATTCATTAACAAATAATAAGTCATCATGACTCTTAGAAGAGCATTAGAAAGCCAAAGAGGTCTTGTGTGGATGACACCTAAGTTGAAGTTTCTAAACTGGTGGAAATGTAATGTTTGAGAACAGATTATAGCAAAGCACTTAGAAATTATGAGTCCATTAGATTGAAGACATCTAAAAAATCCCTTGTAAAACCAAACTCTGGACTGGTTTTTACACATCTCCAGAAATTCAGTTTCTTACAAAATCAGAGTCCTTTGTAGTCAAAGGAAGACTTAAGTGCAACTACATTTGGGCTAGTTCAAATTCTCTGCCCTGTGCCACCAGGAGAGATCAGATCCTTGGGTATCTGCCTGGGATCTTGGAAGTAAGCAGGATTTGCAACTGCTGGTGCAGAGTAATTGCTAATAGAAAATTGAGAAATTCTTGGAAACTCCATTCCGGGAGCCAAAATTTGGAACTTTGAGGGTAGTTAGGATATGCAGCAGAACCCAGAAAGTGTACGTAGTTTTGAAGCTAGAACGACGCTCCAATTTCTGCAAACATCTCTAAGGCCTTACACTAAAGGTAATTTACAGACTTGGAGTTGTGAGGAATCACACTATGTACAGGGGACTCTTGCCATCTTATGGAAATGCCAGGAATTCAGATCTCATCTTTATAATCATGATTGATTTGACAGCCTATCCCAACATTTCTCAGATATCAGAGTCCAGTTGGAGTGAGATAAACCTAAAAACCATCTTCAAATTGTCCTCCCATTTTCCTCAAAACCTTGGGGAGTGAATGCGGTCCAGCACTAGCTTTGGTTTTGGCAAATCGGGATAAGGAATACTGCTACCATGAAATAATGTATTCTCTGTAATGAAGGAAAAGAATCAAGGGGATTAAGGAATCAACTCTTAGGCAGGTGTGTTTTCTCCAAAGGAGAAATTGTGATCTGTGAAATTCCACAGAAGGGAGAAGAGTGGAATCTTTTTCCCCCAAATGCAAGAGAATGAATTAAACCGTAAGACCAAGTAAGTACTCATCATGATATGCTGAAAGATGGAAGTTGAAAGAAATGAAAACTGATGTTACTGGGGAAAACAGGGAAGAAGTTTTAGTTGTAGGAAATTGGAAGAGCATGACTTTCTTTTGGTGAGATGATTTCTTAAAAACTTCAGCTAGATGTGCAGAAGTGGTTCTTGCCTCAGGTTCACAAGGGCTTCAGGAATTTAACCCACCTTTGTTGATAAGATTTGCAAAATAATGGTTCCATCATTTGTTGAAAAACTTTACTTGCTATTCAGCATATTTGTTTATACACAGAGGTCCCCTCTTCTTGAGATAAAGCTTGGTAGTCATCCAGTCCAAACCCTGGCACTGCTATGCTATTTGTCATTGTTCTTATGGAGATATGTACGTATATATCTCCATACAAAGGATAAATAAGGGTGTGCTATATTTATTTGAGGCCTCCAGGAGAAAGGTGCTCTTACTCAAAGAACATAAGTGAACAGAATCAGGCAGTTTTCCATTCCCAGAATCCCATTAAAGAATGGATGTTGGTTCTAATAGCAGAAATAGCATCAGTGAAACTAGAGTGTAGAAACCTACTTCTTAGTGTGGCCTGCAGACCAGCATCAGCATCACCTGGGAACTTGTTAGACATAAATTTAGAATCTCTGGTGCTTCCCCAGTCTTACTGAATCAGAATCTGCATTTTACCATGCTCCTCAGTTGATCTGTTTGCACATTAATGTTTGAACCGCTGATGTGGACTACTCTTTCCAGAAACTTGGCTGTACAGAAAGTAAAGGAGATGTGAAGGAGGTCCTAGCTAGAGGTGGACCATAGGTTCATGGCATTTTTTTTTTTAATTTGGACAAACCTTGAGTATGGAAGGAGAATGACATTATTTTAATGACAATGTGTGAGGGGTAAAGGGGGCCGGTCTTTTAAATTAACTAAATAGTCCTTAATAAGTGTTTTCCACACTAAAAAACAAAAACAGTAGGAACTATGTTGCATATACTGGCTAGATGCTTATCAGATTCTTCCTGAACACACAGAATAACTTCATACACTTAGAGCTGCAAACTGCCAAAGAAAATCAATCCCAATACACATCACACTGTGACAGAAGGGAGACATAAACCATTGCTGTTACTAAGCTCCTCAGATTTCATGCTTTATTTTTAACCATGGCACAACTTAGTCTATCCTAATTCATAAGTTGGCATTATATGAGGGCTCCTAAAATATTTGTTAAAGATTTAGAGATCAGGTGATAGCAAGAAAAAATGACATTGAAATTTAGAAAGATGAGGATCCCTGTTATGTAGAGGCAAACATTTGATAAAACTGTTGTGTGCAGTAACTTGAAAGGCAGACGAGGCTATTTGCCTATTCAGTCAGAAGCTTTAGGGGATGTGGTTGCGGGAAAAAAAAATCACAGAATTACTTTATTTTGGACATCATTGACTACTTTCAACAAGGTATTACCATTAAAGAGAGAAACTCAGGAGTAAATTGGGCATTTTCCAAGCAGAAATGAAAGAGAATACAGAGTCCTGAAATTCTGTGCCTTGTAAAGTTGGAAAAGGTAGCTGCTTATAGATACTGAGCAGTTGGTGATGGTATTTTTAAAGGACTGAACAACAAAGATCCAGTAAAATGTGTCAAGTGAATAATATAAATCAAGGGTAAAATCAATAAAGTGTATGTACAGTCTTCCCACCCTAGATAGGTGGTCCCAATTAAATGAAGGGAGAAACAAGTTGGTAAAAAGCAATAAAATAAAGATATTTGAGAACTACATCTGGAAATGAACTTTGGATATGTGATTACTGGTACATGTAAAATTAGAATAAAACAAATCAGCGGTCTACTGGTTTGAGAGAATTTTATTGCCAAAAATCACAAATTTGAACTAAAGAAGCCTTTGACTGTTTCAGGTTTAAACAAATGAGTAATAATAATAAAACCTTGAACCCCCAATTTTCCATCAGCATGAAGCAAACTTTGAAGGCTGTAGAGCCCCAAAGGTATTCTCTCTAACACTCATTTCCAATGCAGCCATGGAGAGTAATGGATTAAGAGGGGTCTCCAAATGGATGGACCAAGGGGCCATGGAGAAAATAGATGTAATAATTCCTCCTAGAGAGATGAATTGGATCTTAATCCAGGTACTCCCCCCGCAACATGCTCAAGGTGGGGGACCTTCACAAAGTCTTCTCAGTGAGATTTCAGAACTGTAATGGGCAAGTCCACTGTCTTTTATTCTTTCTCTTTCTGACTGAGAAGTTACATTCTATGTTCCAGCATTGGGTAGAGTGTGTGTGTGTTAGAGAGAGAGAGAGAGAGAGAAGGTAGCTAAAAAACTTGTTTATTTGGTTCACAGGTTCTAATACAAAAGAAGCCATCTATGGACTATTGGAGAGGACTACACCTCACCAAAAGGTACAGCACTTTTGAGTTCAATGCAGTCACTGGAAAGAATTTGATTTTTCCCCTGTGAGGAGGATTGTATATGAAAAGAAACAAGTAAATTTGATACTTAATGATCAAAAGACTAGACTGTGTTAGAAAATGGTTAGATATTCATCAAACCTGTTTCTTCTTCCTTGGCAAATAGGAAGATTATACCTGCAAGCCTCCTTTGCAATTAACTTTCGCATGAACAGTTCTGTTTAATGGAAAGTGGGAGAAAATGAGAAAATGATGAACACCTGGCTGTTAATATTTCTTCTGAGAGTGTCATGTAGTTCTCTTTTGCCTTTCGGCTGTGATCTGTGGTAATGTGTTCAAGATAAAGGTAGTACAAGATGGAAGCACCTCCAAATCCCTCCTTATAGGGAAGTCACAAGAGGAAGCCATGAGAAACAAAACATCATTGACTATATGGGTTACAGTAGCTAGCGTTCTATGAAATATATCATTGATCCATTTCCTCCATCGCTACTATTTCTAGTCAATCTACATAATCTCTTCATTCTAAAACATTATCAACACAAATCACAGGGTAATATTATAGGTATGATTGTATTTGTTTGTAAACATTCTATAAATTTTCACTGACTATGGCATCACCTTCAAATTAGTTACACAGACTGTAAGGATTCAAACTGCCTGTTATTGACTCATATACCTCAATTTTTTCTACAGTCCTTGAATCACTCCCTAATTTCATTTCTCTGGAAATTTTCTATTCATTTCTCAAGGCTTCTCGTAAATGAAGATTTTTCAGTCATCTCAGCAGGGCTGGGGTTTGGGGGGGTAGTTGTTTTTTCTGCTATTCCTTCCATTCCTCAGTGCATGCTACATACCACTTTTTTTATTTTTTGCACTTTATAGTTTATTTCATTGCCATTGTTTTAATCTTTTAAAATATTTATTTATTTGGTTGCGTCAGGTCTTGTGGCAGGCGGGCTCCTTATTTGCAGCTTGCAGGCTCCTTAGTTGTGGCATGTGAATTCTTAGTTGCAGCATGTGAACTTTTAGTTGCGGCATGCATGCAGGTTCTAATTCCTGGACCAGGGATCGAACCCGAGCCCCCTGCATTGGGAGTGCAGAGTCTTAACCGCTGTGCCACCAGGGAAGTCCCACATATCACTTTTATTTTACTATAAATGTTTGCTGTGTCTGTCTTTAATTGTGGGTATCTCCTGAAAAAAAAAAAGTCAATTTACCTTCATACTGCCCTTCCCTGGCATAATTCATAGCACATATTAATGTCTTACATAAATAATAAACATAATAAATGAAAAAGTACCAACAGATACGTTATTCATGCTGGCCAGTTTATTCAGCCAATTCACTGACAAAAGTAGATTTGTTGAAGAACATACTTAGGGAATTTCTTCTATCATATATTTTCCTAACATATTTTTATAAGCTCTTATTCATTATTGTTGGACTTCTCACCTAATAACCTATTTAGCACAAAGCTTCTGTATTGTATTTTATTATATTCTTATACTTTCTTCATGGTAGTTTTAATAGTCATGTTTCAAACAGTCTGAGAAGCCATCACTCTGAAAGGGAAAAATAGTAGTTATTTCATCCTTCTCCCCAGACACAACTAGAATGAGTCTTTGATGTCGATTGTTAGTACAAAGCTAAATTGGTAGTCTAAACTGTATTCAAAAACCAAATAACATCATTAATTTTATAGAAGATGTTGGGCTTAGAATTATAAACCCTTGTCTATTTTTGTCTTATTCTTACTGAAAATTGAAAATTGACTTCTGATTAAATTATTAAATGCTTTGAATTACACTATAAAAATTAACTTCTAGGGGCTTCCCTGGTGGCGCAGTGGTTGAGCGTCCGCCTGCCAATGCAGGGGACACGGGTTTGTGCCCCAGTCCGGGAAGATCCCACATGCCGTGGAGCAGCTGGGCCCGTGAGCCATGGCTGCTGAGCCTGTGCATCCAGAGCCTGTGCTTCGCAACGGGAGAGGCCACAACAGTGAGAGGCCCGCGTACCGCAAAAAAAAAAAAAAAAAAAAAATTCTAACTGCTTGTCCCTATGCAATGAGATGAGATCAAATTATTTATAAACCCCTGCTCTGCCAGCAAGTGATGTCTCTTGGACCTCATCAAGAAAGAAATTCAACACAAGCTCACTTTCTAACTTAGAACTGAATTTTATAATAAGGTGTCATTCTTTAGAAACCAGCAATTATTTTATGCTCACACTATATTTATTTCCTTGGCAATGTCAGACACTTGCCTTGAACATTTTTGTATATGACTCAGTATTCATAACAGTGACAGTTGAAGTCAAAGTTTTCCTTCACATTTCCTCTTATTTATTTAGTTTTCAAGATATTTTGCCACCAAACACATTTAAAGTTTCCTATGATAAGTCAGCAAATGAAAGCTGTGAACCTATAATATAAGGCACTATGCTAAACGCATAGAGCTGCAATGCAAAAGCAAAGAGCTACAATGCAGCACAATTCACAAAACAGCTAACGTTCTGGGACTTTTCAGTTTAGTTGGAGCAAAACTAGCAAAATAAGCCAATGCATTAGAGGTGCCAAATGAGTGATAATAACAAAAAATTATGTTTCTATAATTATTTAAAGTATCTTTTTTAAAAAATTGATGTCTAGTTGATTGACAGTGTTGTGTTAGTCTGGTGTACAGCAAAGTGATTTGGTTATACATATATATACATATTCTTTCTCATATTCTTTTCCATTATGGTTTGTTACAGGATATTGAGTGTAGTTCCCTGTTTTACACAGTAGGACCTTGTTGTTTATCTATTTTATATATAGTAGCTTTTATTTGCTAATCCCAAACTCCTCATTTATCCCTCACCCCCCGTAGTTTGTTTTCTAATATGTCTGTGAGTCTGTTTCTGTTCTGTAAATAAGTTCATTTGTGTCATATTTTAGATTCCACACATAAGTGATATCATATGGTATGTGTCTTTGTCTTTCTGACTTACTTCGCTTAGTATGCTAAAGTATCTTTGTTTTTATATCAGTTGGTGACCAAGTATCAATTGGTCATCATTCAAACTATATAAGGTAGAATATAGAATTATAGGATAGAACTATACCTCCCTTTATACAGATCCATTACTATTGGAATTCAATATAGGAGTGCCTCTCCATTGTCTTCATTCAGGGAGAAATACTGAACAGATTTCTCTAGCAATACCTGAGTGGGGAAGTTGGTGATAGGCTTTCCTTTCCATCCACTTAGGGGTCCAGGATCTACTTTCCGATTCTCTGGGGCTTATGACTATCCTGAAATGATAGAAGGATTGTCTATATGAGGGTAAATCTAGTGAGGACTGAGCAAAATCTTGGGAAATGTAACGGGAATCATCTATTAACTTTGTTAAGACTCAGTTTCCTGAGAAAACTGATTTCATATTAGGTACTGAACTTAGTACCTAAGTTCAGAGATTGTTTTATGTGTGTTGTGCTTATTAAAAGACACAATCTTTTTAAAGTACTTAACAAAATACCAGAGAATGATAAATTTTCAATAAATGTTACAGTTGCTAAAGGATTTATGCCTCTTTCAAATGGGAAAATTGGTGGATAATCAGCTGTGCTCTACTTCATTCCTCCAGTAATTCTGGCAATTCTGAGATGCCCGTCCCACAAGGGCATGGCTGCATTGAGAAGCAGGGGTGTCTGTCACATTTGGAAGGAGCATTGAAGTGATAATGTTACCTAGTCCAAACTTATTCTCTCCTCACCACAGGCCAGTACACTGGGAGATGCGTTTTTGGGGCAAGGAATAACAACTTTATTCTGAAAGTCAGCAGACCCAGAAGAAGGCAAACTCATATCCTAGGGAACCATCTTACCCGAGTTAGAATTCAGGCTTCTTTTATACTAAAAGTGGAGGGGATGTGGTTGCTTGTGGCAAACTTCTTGGTGTCAGAATCCTTTGTTCTTGCATGTGTCCGCGTAGGCCAGGTCATGATGTTCCTGTAAACCTCCAGCAGGACAAATGTTATTCTCTGTTCTGCAACTTTTTATCTCTATGTGAATGAAAGAGTGTTATACCTTTAAAGGTCAGAGCCTCGAGAATAGGCTATCCTATATATTTCAGGCTGTAGGCAACATTCTTCTACAAAAGGTGCAGAGCCAGCATGGCTAAGCACAGGCAATAGGACACAAAGGTTAAAGTAAAAGAAACAGATCCAGCATGGAGTCAGATGTGTTCTTCCCTATTACAATAAGAGTGGTTGAGAACCACTGTTCTAGATCTTGAAGCCAAGGACACTAATTGTTTTGAATCTTCATAAGTGCAGATAATTTTTTGTATAAAGCAGATGTCTCAAAATTTTTTGCTGACCTGAACTAAAATTTAAAGTTAGATGTCATTCTAGTTTTTCATTCAAAACTGGATTTTATGCTAATTCCAGTGGCTTCCAAAAACAATTTTTTTTTTTTTGAGAAAGAAATCATTTGTCTAGTGAGGAAAGAGTTTCAACTGGCGCTGTGAAATAACAACATAGCTGAGTAAGAATATAATGAACAATAAGTAGAATGTGGTCTTTTGATCATGGAGAGCAATGTTTGGAGCATCAGGTTTGCTCTGTATGGGTGTTAGTATTTGTAAATATTCACGGTAACCATTCAGCCAGATTGCCACTTAGAAGCAATGTCAAGGCAAACAACTCAATCTACTTCCTCCTGGCTGTTCAAAAAGTAACAACGTGCCCTACAATCACACCTAAATCTGAAAACTGTCATTTCAGGAATTGTGCAGAGGAAAAAGAGAATTCTTAAAACTACTTTTGTTCCAAGTTAATGATAACCTGATGTCCAAAACATGGATTGGAGAAATTAATTTTGTTTAGTAATTTATTTCACTTTAGACTAAAATTGCTATGAAGATACCTCGGCCTCCTAGAAACAAAGGAATTTTTTTTTTAATGTTTCCAGAAAAAGTTAAATTATGTCACAGTATTCTTAGACTCACTCTTTTTAATGGAAAAATGAATGAAAGGCAACTTCACTTGATATAAAATAATGTAGATTTCACTTTAGTTTTAAAGAAAATTGTTCATCTCAAATTTATAAATTTTCCATTTTAAGTATCTGCTAAAAGAGTGCTTTGTGACTATGTTAATTTTTTCACTTTTCTGTCTCAGTTAATTGAGTACCCTGTGATTAAACTGTCATCTGTATTTAATCGTCAATTTTTTAATGCAAAATGAACTGTTAAGATAGTATTTACATAATTTTATGGGTTTATGAGTTAGTGTTTCCATAATAGATATTAGTGTAATTTATATTTGCCTGTTAACATATTGAAAAAAAATATTGGTGATTTGGGCTTACTATGCTGGGACCAAATAATATATATGGGCTACATTACACAATATATTTGCTTCATTAAAATATATATGATTTCAGTATTTTGTAGGCCAGAACATGAATTATATTTTCAATATCACTTCATAAATTTATAAACAAGAAGATATTATATTACCCAGACACTCTCTTTTTCAGAATGTAGAAGTCCACTAACAATACACTTCTTTTAGTATATATCTTTAAAATTTTGACAATGTAGCCTTTCTCAAAGCACACTGAGGGTAATCAACTAATGATGTGCATATTTTTAAGTTTAAAAAAATTAAGACCCTTTTAGAAAATGTTTTTGGAAAAATCTACATATAATTAGGGATAAAAACTCATTTTCCAAAATGAACTCTTAAATACCCATGATCAAAATTTGAAATACTGAGGAGCAGCTTTGCAACTCCTCGAATCTCTGTGTGCTTCAGCCTCCTTGCCTCCTCTCCAGCCTCCATCATGTCCATCAGGGTGACCCAGAAGTCCTACAAGGTGTCCACCTCCAGCCCCCGGTCCTTCAACAGCCGCTCGTACACCAGTGGGCCGGGCGCCTCCTCAGCCTTCTCCCAGGTGGGCAGCAGCAGCAGCTTCCGGGGCGGCCTGGGCAGCAGCATGAGTCTGGCTGCAGGTTACAGTGGGGCCCCAGGTCTGGGGGACATCACAGCTGTCATGGTGAACCAGAGCCTGCTGAGCCCCCTCAAGCTGGAGGTGGACCCTGGCATCCAGGCCGTGCGCACCCAGGAGAAGGAGCAGATCAAGATCCTGAACAACAAGTTTGCCTCCTTCATCGACAAGGTACGGCACCTGGAGCAGCAGAACAAGATTTTGGAGACCAAGTGGAACCTCCTGCAGCAGCAGAAGACAGCCCGGAGCAACATAGACAACATGTTTGAGAGCTACATCAACAACCTCTGGCGGCAGCTGGAAACCCTGGCCCAGGAGAAGCTGAAGCTGGAAGTGGAGCTTGGCAACATGCAAGGGCTGGTGGAGGACTTGAAGACCAAGTATGAGGAAGAGATCCAAAAGTGCACAGACATGGAGAATGAATTTGTCATCATCAAGAAGGATGTGGATGAAGGGCTTCCCTGGTGGCGCAGTGGTTGAGAGTCTGCCTGCTGATGCACGGGACACGGGTTCGTGCCCCGGTCCGGGAAGATCCCATATGCCGTGGAGCGGCTGGGCCCGTGAGCCATGGCCGCTGGGCCTGCGCGTCCAGAGCCTGTGCTCCGCAACGGGAGAGGCCACAGCAGTGAGAGCCCCGCATACCGAAAAAAAAAAAAAAAAAAGAAGAAGGATGTGGATGAAGCTTACATGAACAAGGTAGAGAGCTGGAGTCCCGCCTGGAAGGGCTGACTGATGAGATCGACTTTTACAGGCAACTGTATGAAGAGGAGGTCCACGCGATGCAGTCGCAGATTTCTGACACCTCCGTGGTCCTGTCCATGGACAACAGCCGCTCTCTGGACCTGGATGGCATCATCACCGAGGTCAAGGCCCAGTATGAGGAGATCGCCAACCACAGCCAGGCTGAGGCTGAGACCCTGTACCAGATCAAGTACAAGGAGCTGCAGACCTTGTCTGGGAAGCACGGGGATGACCGCCGTCGCACAAAGATTTCCGAGATGAACCGGAACATCAACCGACTCCAGGCTGAGATCGAGGGCCTCAAAGGCCAGAGGGCTTCCCTGGAGGCCGCCATTGCTGATGCCGAGCAGCGTGGGGAGCTGGCCGTCAAGGATGCTCAGGCCAAGCTGGCTGAGCTGGAGGCCGCTCTGAGAACCGCCACGCAGTACATGGCACGGCAGCTGCGCGAATACCAGGAGCTCATGAACGTCAAGCTGGCCCTGGCCGCAGAGATTGCCATCTACCGCAAGCTGCTGGAGGGCGAGGAGAGCCAGCTGGAGTCTGGGCTGCAGAACATGAGCATCCACACCAAGACCACCAGCGGATACTCAGGTGGGCTGACCTCAGCCTACGGGACCCCTGGCCTCAACTACGGCCTGAGCTCCTACCCGTCCAGCTTGGGCTCTGGAGGGGGCTCTGGCTCCTTCAGCCGTAGCAGTTCCAAGGCTGTCGTTGTGAAGAAGATTGAGACCCGTGATGGGAAGCTGGTGTCGGAGTCCTCTGACATCCTGCCTAAGTGAAAGGCTCCCGCGATCCCTTCCAGCCTCCCCGCTCACTTGCTCCTGCAAGGAGTTATGCAGGGGAGTGTTGGAACCAAAGACCTGAGGCTCAGTCCCGACCTTAGCCCACCCCTGGGGGAGTCAACTGCCTGGGGCTCCCTCTGTTGCCCATGCCCCCAACTAAAAGCCAATCCAAGTGTCTTTTTCAGAATAAAGCTTCAGCTGGCTCTGCCAACAACAACATCAAAAAACTGAAATACTGAGATTCAAAATTAAGACAATAATAGCATCTCTGCCGTGGAAATATAATGTAAATCAATCAAGTGTTAATTATATCCATGTGTAATTTTCCTATCAATTACTAGATAGTTGAAATAATACATGTATTCTATATGTCCACATATGTATATGCTTCTATAACTTTTTCCAAGAGTAAAGAATAGTGAAATAAATATTATTTTAAGAAAAAACTGCGTTTTTGATGCCAGATTGCCTCGTAGAAATATTACCAACTTAAAATATATTGAACAGTATATTAAAGTGTGCATTTCTTCATGCCCCCTTCCAATTAGAATAGTATAAATTGTAAAACCATTGCTAATCTGGTAGGTAAAGAATACCTGCGATGTTTCATTAGTTCACATTTATTTCATTACTAGTGCATGTTGTTGTCCTTTATCTATAGTTGGTTTTCTCTTTTGCTTTTGTGACTTTTCTCTTTAAGTATATTAAATGAGATACATTTAAGGCCCAGCATCCAGTCCACCTTTAGACCAAGGACACAAGCCCTAGAAGTCAACCTAGGGCAGCAAGAATTCCCTTACATAGTAGTAGGTAGACTGAAGAGTGCTGATGTGTCTCCTGTACCAGGATAACAATATAATTTTGGCAATGGACCTGAAACTCACAGTCACTCTGACTGGCAGCTTGCCACACATGTAGCATTATATAAAAACTTCAGGCATGCCTCTGCAAGGAACTCCAGAGGCGTGAGGGAGCTGCTTTCATCCTTTGAGATTTTTTTATCCTAGTTCTGCATATAAGTCAAAGTGAAGAAAATTTCAACTCAGTTGTCATTCTTGTCCATATTCAAATTTGGATCAATTCTTTGTAGTCTGGCCTACCCCTCACTTTCCAGGAACAGAACTTATTTTCTATGAGAAATTATCACTGTGCCATATTCTATGTGGCTTGGATGAGCTAATAGCACATAAAAAGGTTCATGTGGCCAAGGATGACCAGTCACAGAACTCATCTCTGACTTCCTGATTATACTTATTCTGGAGTACATGTCCTAATCAGAGCAAATTTAAGCTTATCTTAGATTTTGCTGGTGGGATTCCTTTCTTGTTTGGGGTAGCTGAGAAAGTAGGATGCAACCCTGAAACTGCCTATGGTCCCCTTGCCACCAGAAGAAAAGGGCTTGTATGAAAATGAAGCCAATATATAGGAAAGCATAATCCAGAGATGGAAAAAGAGTTCAGATGCTGTAGCCTGAACAGTTGAATCTAGCTTTACATAGGTTTTCCAGTTAAATGAACAAATATATCCTTTCTATTTGAGCCAATTGTGTTGGGTTTTTGATATCAACACTGAAAGATTCTTGACTGATACAGTAATCCATGTTTTTTGTCCCTTTTTCTTTTGGGGTGTACATCTTTTCATTGATATGTAAAAATTCTCTTTACCTTTAATCGTGTTTATGGTATTTTTTGACAGAATTTTGATGATATTACATTTTTACATTAAGTCTAACCTTTACTTTCTTCCTGGCATGACTCCCTGTTTATAAAATCATAATACACCTAATCAGTTCACCTATTTTTTTTTTAATTCTCACCTGCTACACACAGTAAATTTCCCTGTTTTTGCAGGTCTTTCTTTTGTTTCATTGCTTTCTTTATCTTTTAAGATAGTACCACACTCATTTTGGTCATATTATCTTTTTTTTTACATCTTTATTGGAGTATAATTGCTTTACAATGGTGTGTTAGTTTCTGCTTTATAACAAAGTGAATCAGTTATACATATACATATGTTCCCATATCTCTTCCCTCTTGTGTCTCCCTCCCTCCCACCCTCCCTATCCCACCCCTCTAGGTGGTCACAAAGCACCCAGCTGATCTCCCTGTGCTATGCGGCTGCTTCCCACTAGCTATCTGTTTTACGTTTGGTAGTGTATATATGTCCATGCCACTCTCTTGCTTTGTCACAGCTTACCTTTCCCCCTCCGCATATCCTCAAGTCCGTTCTCTAGTAGGTCTGTGTCTTTATTCCTGTCTTACCCCTAGGTTCTTCATGACATTTTTTTTCTTAAATTCCATATATATGTGTTAGCATACGGTATTTGACTTTCTCTTTCTGACTTACTTCACTGTGTATGACAGACTCTAGGTCTATCCACCTCATTACAAATAGCTCAGTTTCGTTTCTTTTTATGGCTGAGTAATATTCCATTGTATATATGTGCCACATCTTCTTTATCCATTCATCTGATGATGGACACTTAGGTTGTTTCCATCTCTGGGCTATTGTAAATAGAGCTGCAATGAACATTTTGGTACATGACTCTTTTTGAATTATGGTTTTCTCAGGGTATATGCCCAGTAGTGGGATTGCTGGGTCATATGGTAGTTCTATTTGTAGTTTTTAAGGAACCTCCATAGTGGCTGTACTAATACACATTCCCACCAGCAGTGCAAGGGTGTTCCCTTTTCTCCATACCCTCTCCAGCTTTTATTGTGTCTAGATTTTTTGATGATGGCCATTCTGACTGGTGTGAAGTGATACACCATTGTAGTTTTGATTTTCATTTCTCTAATGATTAATGATGTTGAGCATTCTTTCATGTGTTTGTTGGCAATCTGTATATCTTCTTTGGAGAAATGTCTATTTAGGTCTTCTGCCCATTTTTGGACTGGGTTGTTTGTTTTTTTGTTATTGAGCTGCATGTGCTGCTTGTAAATTTTGGAGATTAATTCTTTGTCAGTTGCTTTATTTGCAAATATTTTCTCCCATTCTGAGGGTTGTCTTTTGGTCTTGTTTATGGTTTCCTTTGCTGTGCCAAAGCTTTGAAGTTTCATTAGGTCCCATTTGTGTATTTTTGTTTTTATTTCCATTTCTCTAGGAGGTGGGTCAAAAAGGATCTTGCTGTGATTTATGTCATAGAGTGTCCTGCCTATGTTTTCCTCTAAGAGTTTGATAGTTTCTGGCCTTACATTTAGGTCTTTAATCCATTTTGAATTTATTTTTGTGTATGGTGTTAGGGAGTGTTCTAATCTCATACTTTTACATGTACCTGTCCAGTTTTCCCAGCACCACTTATTGAAGAGGCTATCCTTTCTCCACTGGGTCATATTATCTTTTAACACTTGTTAAAATTTGTTGTCCCTCAATAATTTTCCTTGCTGTTCTTATACTTGTAGTGTCTAGATAGAATTTTACAATCACTTTACATAGCATATCTCAGCTGTTATTTAAATTTTCTCAGTGATATTTTACAGTATTTCCTAAAGAGAGCCTGTACATTTTCTTCTAATTTTTCCCCAAGGAACTCTATAGTGTTTACTATGTAAATTAATTTTTTTCCATTAGAGTGTATTACTGTATGTATTGTGAATATATTAGAAAACTATGGGTTCTGGCATATTTTTTTGTTTGTTTTTTTTTGTTTTGTTTTGTGGTACGTGGGCCTCTCACTGTTGTGGCCTCTTCCGTTGCAGAGCAACAGTCTCCGGATGCGCAGGCTCAGTGGCCTTGGCTCACGGGCCCAGCCGCTCCGCGGCATGTGGGATCTTCCCAGACCGGGGCACAAACCCGCGTCCCCTGCATTGACAGGCGGACTCTCAACCACTGCGCCACCAGGGAAGCCCTCTGACGTATTTTTTTCTAAGATATATTAATCATCTCATATTAGTTTTAATAATTATTTAAATCTTTTGGGATTAATTGGTAGTGAGTTGCATTTCTGTAAACCTTAATAATTTGACTCATCCTTTCCAGTATAGATAACTCTTTTTATCCCTTTGTGAATTGGCTAATATTTCCAACAAGATATTACATATTACTGGTGATGAGTGTAGTTGTTTTATTTCTGACATTAATGGAAATACTTCAAGAGTTGCCAGTAGGGCTTCCCTGGTGGCACAGTGGTTGAGAGTCCTTCTGCCGATGCAGGGGACGCGGGTTCGTGCCCTGGTCTGGGAAGATCGCACATGCCGCGGAGCGGCTGGACCCGTGAGCCATGGCCGCTGAGCCTGCGCGTCCGGAGCCTGTGCTCTGCAATGGGAGAGGCCACAACAGTGAGAGGCCCACGTACCGCAAAAACAAAAACAAACAAACAAAAATTTGAGTTGCCAGTAATATTGTGATGATGGTAAGTGTATGTATATGCATGTGATTTATATATTGTTAAAAGATAAACTGAGGCATATTACAATTTTTAAAAGCTTATATGAGCAAACATGAATTCCAGTCAGGCAGTGTCAAACAGAAAGTGGTTAGGAACACTCCAGTGACAGGAGCTAGGAGCAAGGTGTCTGTTCTTCCTAACCTTGAGGCATTTGGAGGAATTGACTTTGGCTTAGGTTTCAGTTTGCTTACGTGGGCTATCACACATACAGCTTAAATTCACATCACATGCAATGTGGTTAGATTGGCAGGAAAAGTCTTACTTAGGTCAGAGCAGCAAACATGATTTTCTACCAGGAATAGATATTAATATGTAACCAAAAACTACATGGGCACCTTGGTAAACTGGATCGTGCACTATTTACCTAAAGAAGCAACCAATATTCAGTACTGAAATTGTCAAATATTCTGGTTAAATCAAAAATCACAGTTTTTATGTATAATGTTGGCGAATTGTAAAGGATAGGCAAGATTATGTTGTAGTAATGAACAATTTGAAAATTCTAATGACTTACAGCAACAAAGTTTATTTCCTGTCCATTCTACATGGCATCACAGTTTCGCTGCAGCTGTGCTGCATGTCTGCTATATGTCATATTCACTTGAGGCTGATTGAGTTGCAGCAGAGGACAAGGAGAATGTGGCAAAGCATCCAGTGGTCCTAAAAGCCAAAATTAGTAACGTTTCACATACTGACACAGTCACATGGCCAAGACCAATGTCTATGAAGGCAGTAAATATAATTCTTCTTGCAGTGGGGCAGAGAATAGCAACTAATTCAATCTATAGTAACTACTTCATAATTTATATGAATACAAAGTGGTACAAACAGAACTTGCCAGTGAACCACATTTGGCTTGTGGGCCACCATCTTGTAAACTTTATTTCACACTCCTTAGTTTTAAATTCTGGTTCTGAAACTATATGATTGATAGTCTCCAATTCACTGAACCAAAAAATACAGTTGATTTAGTGAATTGCAGCTATAAGCCTTTCAATGTCCACTGAAAAATTGGAGAAGCAGAACTCCACAATAGCCTTTGGTGACCTTGTTGGAAGAATCATTGAACCATAAATCATGAGTAATCATTTAACAAAACCAGAATTAAAATTCTTTTCTGAAAAGTCAAGACAAACACACAGTCTCATGTTTTACCTTACAAATTCTTAAACTTGCCCAAATATCTAAACAACTAGGCTTCTATGGTATATTTATTTCTAGCTGTTATATAAACTAGATACATAAATTTAAAAATCTGTTTCCTTAATCACATAATGACCTTCAAAAATAACAAACACATTTCTCAGAAAATTCCATTAATTTTATCACTTGTCAGCATTTCTTATTAAATGTTCAGTAGACCTTGTCAAGATATTCATTGTCTGAAAATGTTTCTTGAACTAATATAGTTTTTCCAAAAGATTACATAAACCACTACAGTGGACAAAGAGATGCTCTATCCTTTTCAAAGAAAGACTTCTTGTCAGAGCTGCAGGGAGTGCTGTCAGTGGACCACATTCAGCTGCAAGCTCCTTCAGGATTGCTTCAGCTGCAATGGACCACTTGCCCAAGGTTATGCTTCTTCCAAGGCTGTCTGTATCCAATGACTGATGGTTATGGGGGTACGTCAGTCAGCCTGGATGTGGAAGGTAGAAGAAACTCACAGTCTTGGCCCAACTCAGAACAACTCTAGTGTGTTAGTTCCAGAGCTCCCTATGGGATCAACCAAGGCACATCAGTGGATGTACAACTTCTGCTTCTGTCAAATTCAGCTTGTGTCCCCTCCTTTCTTCCCTTCCAAAGTTATCAATCCTGAAGGAATTCCCTAATAAGCCTCCTATAGGCTAAACTCTGCTTCAGAGTCTGCCATCAAGAGAACCCAACCTAAGACAGTGTTTGAATATCCTGTCATTACCTTGCTGTTACAGTACATAAAATAGGAAGAAAAAGCCAGAAATTTTAAATATTTGGAATTTAATATTCACAGAATAAAAATTCTAATGAAATTTGAAAATTATAGTATAAGTTTTTTAGAGAATAAGAGAAAAAGAAACAATCTTAAAGTACTGTGATAGTATTCGTAAATATTTTTAATCTTATCTATTGATTATATTGACATTATTTTCATTATATTTTATTACTAAATAATACCATGTAATGACTATTTTGTGATTAAGTCTGGCATTCGTGAGTGATTCCTGTATTGTTCTATGAGCAAACACTTTACTGTAATATTGGCCAAATCTCCCAGATATGTGCCATTGATCACTAGAATATCATCAAGTGATTGCATTTGGGGAGAGGAATGAGCTGCGTGACCTGGAATGTGGACAGAGAAGGACCATTTTGTTCTAGTGTTGTTGTTAAAAATCTTTTAATGCTACTTTTAAAAATCATTGCATTAAATATTTGGATAAAAATAGAGAAAGGAAAAGGAAAGATAGACAATGGAAAATAAGGTGGGAAATTTGCTCTTTACTGCACATTTTTTAAGGTTCTAGGCATTTGGTTGTATGTTTATCTCATCTAGTCCTCCCAAGAAACCAAAATTGAAGCCATTTGTTCGAGGTGTCATATTTAGTAAAATAAGACTCAGTTTTGAACCTAAGCAGTCTGTCTCCAGAGAGTCTAATGTGGAATCACAGCATAGCGTACTTAACCCTGTCTTTAAACCAAATGATTTGTACAGAGAATGATTGCTATGGAAATTCAGGTGTTAGATGGATTGGGAAAGGTAGCAAGAGGGATTAAGGATTTGACCTGTGTCTTAAAGTACTGATATGAATTTGAAATGAAAAGGGACGTCGGGGGGGTTTCAAAACTGAATGTGATTGTATGTGTGTGTGTGAGAATCGCAGGTCTGCAGACATCAGGAAAAGAGTGAACAAAGCTCTGGAGGTGAAATAATACAAGGCAAACATTCTCCCTGAAATTATAGGTTTATTTTAACATGCATAATTAATTAAAAACATACAATTCTCCCTGGAAAATGCATGAACAAAAACAGTATCAATATTAATATATCACTAATTTGACATATAAGTCAGTATCAAAAGCAAAATTTACTTCCCTCTCAGAGTTCAAAGCTAAATAGGCAAATTCATGGTTCCCTGGCCCCCCTCTAACAGGCATTGATAGTGTCATATATTGACTCTTCCGACCTCTGATTTTTCTATTTAGGTTATTATAAATATACTAGAGGGCTTCCCTGGTGGCGCAGCGGTTGAGAGTCCGCCTGCCGATGCAGGGGACACGGGTTCGTGCCCCGGTCCGGGAAGATCCCACATGCCACGGAGCGGCTGGGCCCGTGAGCCATGGCCACTGGGCCTGCGCGTCCAGAGCCTGTGCTCCGCAGCGGGAGAGGCCACAACAGTGAGAGGCCCACGTACCGCAAAAAAAAAAAAAAAAAAAAAACTAGGATTAAGCTTGGATAAGGACATGCATCTATAAATTTGATATTAATTGAAAGGGCATCTGTTCCCTTACATAATCGTTGCTAATCATGCACACTAAGGGAAAAAAAAAGGCAAGAGTCGATATTTGTTCGTTGATGCACATATTCACTCTACCTTTCACAAAGGGGAAAGTAATGAAAACCCTCGCTGCAAAACAACCCTGTGTGGAAGGTGTCAGGTCAAATGCCAAGTGTTCTTTGTTTATGCTATCCTTAGTGAACAAAAATTTTTGGATACCACTCCCACATGTTTTCAACCTGTGTGATCATGTGCCCTCAGTGAGGCAAAGACTGTCTCCCTTTATTTTTCCCCCTAAACAACATCTCCATTGCGTAGCTTAAAAAAAAACTACCCCAATAGGTGCTTAGTAAATATTTACTGATTTAATAAATGGTCATTTGATGTAATACTGAGAAATTTTTTCTCCATGTATATTTCCCATTACAAATTTGCTGATAGACCCTATTGGGGAACATTGCTAATGAAGTTTAGAAGTAGTTTCAGAGATGGTAAATAACAGATTAAATGGCATATGACAAAGAAGAATTGTAATTATGTCAGAATCTTCTTTGTGAACAAATTATCATTTATATACAAATTTCTCCTGAAGATTTTCAGTGATTTTATTATTTCTATAAATGACCATAATACTGAATGCACCATTATTAGCATTTCATTGGAATCTCAAACTGAATACATGACAAAGCATATTTTTTGTTCAGGAGAATATGACATAAACTTGCAGCCTTTTATAAATGTTCAATTTAAAGTAGAAACTATAAATATGCAGTTCTATTTTGTTTTCTTTCAACTTCTATAAAATTATTTTCATTTATTCCTTTTTATAAGTGATTGGCATGATTCTTTAGGAATTTTTTAACCAAATTAATGGCTATTTTTTTTTCAAATTAATTGCATGGCTTCTATTAATACACCATTCTCCACAAAATGTATAAGATGGTTTTAAAGCCAAGAATGCAAAGACAGAATAATATGTTGTATGGTAAAAGTGCCAGTTGGATATAAAATATATGGTAAAACAAAAACTTGTCAGATTGATAAAAATTAGGGCTTGCTTGTTGTTTAAAAAAATTATGAGGCATGAGAGATTTAAAACAAATACTGCTGAACATTTTTTATTTGCCAGTGTCCCCTGCTACAAATCTCATTATAAAAGGTCAGTCAGATTTTAGCCTTCCATGATTTCCATTTGGTTTCTAAAATAGTCAGTCTGGAAATATCAGTGAGCACTTACTTCCAAGTTTAAGTTTTGGGGAATGAAAATTGGCGCAAAAGCATATTCATTTTTGTACTGCTGCAAAATTAAATCATTACTTTAAAGTTTTATAATTTAGGCATGCATATCTTCATTCCTTGGAAATTTTTATATATATGGTATATTTAGTAATATATTCAAATGAGATGTATGTTTATTTTTTCCAAATCCATTTAACTCTATTAATTTTATATTTCTCTACTATCTATAAAATATTAATTGTTCTTTCTCACTTACATATCCTGGCATTACATCCACAGTATTTAATGTAAAATATTTACTGACCACATTTGAAGAATATGATTAAGCATTAATAAATTGAGGAGAAATGAGATCTATCCCTTTAACAATTCCACAACACATTACTTTCACAAATTTGGAAGTTAATTCATCTGGAAATATACACACTAATTCCGAGAAGGCTGTTGAAATACATTATCCCTAGAACATTGAAGGCAACATACATGGGAAACAGAGTGAGCTTTAAAGCAGCCACAGCTGTGGAACTTTGGGCAACTTCCTATCTCTTAACTGTCATTCTTTTATCAGGAAAATGGGCTATAATGATGAAACCTAAGTTACTAAGGTTGAACTTACTAACACATGCACCTGGGCATATTAGTCCTACAAAACTGTTGGTTTATTTGCTTTTCATTTCTTTCCCCTTGGCAATATGTTGGTGCTTAAGAATGTGACCTCTGTTTAGAATATTTACACGTAAATGTAGCTGTGTCATTTAACAGCTCTAATAACTGGGAAGAGATATTCCACTCCTCTTTTCTTCAGTTTTCTCATCTGTAAATTGGGGATAATAATATCAGTGCTTACTTCTTAGGGTTTTTTCTGAGTATTAAAAAGTTAAAACATGAGTGAGTAATGCCTGGCTCATATATAGGTTCAATAACTTTAGATACTCTTAATGCCTAGAAACAGAGGATGTGATTTCTCAATAATATTTACCCATGACAGTATTTTTCCATACCTGTAGTGGGTTAAAGAGTGTCATCTCAAACTTCATGTCAAATCAGAACCTCAGAATGTGATCTTATTTGGAAATAGGGTCTTACTGATGTCATTAATGATCAAGATGAGATCATATTGGATTAGGGTGTGCCCAAAATCCAATGAGAGTGTTCTTACAGGAAACACAAAGGATACACAGGAACAGAGAGAATAAGGTGATATGAACATAGAGGCAGGGATGGAGTGATGTGGCTACAAATCAAGGAAGGCTAAGGATCACTGGCAACCTCCAGAAGCTCGGAGAGAGGCAGCACGGAATGGTTTCTCTACATCAGTGATGTAGGTTATGATGTATGCAGTGTGAGAAGATCAAGTCTTTGTCATCTTTACGTCCTTAGACTAAGCCCTATAAGATTTGGAGACTAGTGTTAGAATCAGCTTCAGAGTATTCATCATCTCCCTTGGAATATTCAGATTATCATTTATGGAGCATTGTAAATATCGCTGCTGGATGCATTGGGTCAAGACAACTATTCTATTTAGGAGATTAACTCTCCTACATCTGGGATTATATCTATCTGGAAGGGTTTGAATGAATCTAATCTAAAACCCACTGATTTTTGTCACATTATTGTAAATAAATGGAGCATATTCATAAGGCATTTCCTCAGAGCACATGTGATAAGCCTCAAATAAGAAATGCGTCAGTTCATCAGTTATGTACAACATTATGTTGTCTTTGAGACTGATGCATCAAAAGTGCTTTAAATAAATAAATAAATAAAAGAAAAATAAATAAAAAGTGCTTTTATGTTCTTTAGAGGGTAGAAAGATCTTCATTTAAGTCAGCATCCAGAAACAGTCTGAGCATCCCATTTCTTAAAATAAAGATGTATAAAGTAAACTATATAAGCGGTTATGGAGCACGAAAGCTGAATATGAAATCTATTATTCATTTAAATGTTTTGCTACTTGAAGTGTGAGGAATTGACACATATTTTTAAAATTATATTGTTAACACCCATAATATTCTAAATACTACATAAGACTGTGAGAAAAAAGTCTGAAACCCCATCATAAAGTAGGTGGAGACTAGTGTTAAAATCAACTTCAAATCAGTTGGCTAGATTTCTGAGTGGTTATTACATTTAAAGGGAAATTAGTGTTGTAGGATTGGAACTTGTTAAAATTATGTCAGTTTTTGTCTCAAATATAGCATGGCTAGGGAAAGAAATTCAGAAATCACTTGATGACAGCTGTGTCTTAACAGAGATTTGGATTTATTTTAGAGGTCATTTGATGTCTTTGCTTCTGTTGTATCTCGTCAGTTGCTTTTGGTTGCTTATTTGAAAAATCAACAAATTGCTTGCATGACTCCTGTATTGTTCAAAATAATGTGAAAAAAATATATCAAATTATAGCATTGTTATTAAGGTTAAACTTACTAACACATGCACCTGGGCATATTAGTCCTACAAAACTGTTGGTTTATTTGCTTTTCATTTCTTTCCCCTCCTCTTTTCTCCTTGGCAATATGTTGGTGCTTAAGGATGTGACCTCTGTTTAGAATATTTACAAGTAAATGTAGCTGTGTCATTTAACAGCTCTAATAACTGGGAAGAGATATTCCACTCCTCTTTTCTTCAGTTTTCTCATCTGTAAATTGGGGATAATAATATCAGTGCTTACTTCTTAGGGTTTTTCCTGAGTATTAAAAAAGTTAAAACATGAATGAGTAATGCCTGGCTCATAATATAGGTTTAATAACTTTAGATACTCTTAATGCCTAGAAACAGAGGATGTGATTTC